>NC_135965.1:8104703-8379703 GCF_053455715.1 Rhinoraja longicauda | reverse complement strand
CCTTCGAGCCAGCACTGCCATTCAATATGATCATGGTTGATCATCCAAAATCAGCATCCTGTTCCTGCTTTCTCCCCATATCCCTTGAGGCCACTAGCCCTAGGAGCTAAATCTAATTCTCTTGAAAACATTGCTAGGTCCATTTTTTTGTCCCACTTAACTTGGTTAGTTTTGGGGAGCAGTTGTAGAAGCCCCACTGATTTCCACAGATTCACCACCATCTGGTGAAAGAAAGTCCTCCTCATCTCCAGAGAGAGGAGAATGCCATACGCTTTGAAGAAGCTTGAAGAAGACACTTTGGGTAGCTTACAACGCAGCGTTATGAACATTGAATTCTCCCATCTTAGATAACCATTACCAAACTACCCTCCCTCTCCCCTTCCTGCCCCCCCCCCCCCCCCCCCACCCCCCACCCCTCCCCTCTCCTGTGCCCCACCCACTTATTTCTCCCCTCTCCCTCCCTCTCTTCCTACATTTCTTTCTTTGGCTCCACAATTCACAACCCCTCAATCCTGTCACATGCCTTCTGCTTTTACCTCTGGCCTTTGTTTCAACCATCTGCCAACCAAAGCCCTCCTCACATGTGTCCACCTACGACATGCCACACTTTGTCCTGCATCTCCTCTCTTCCAGCTTTCTTCCCCCTACTTCCGACTATCAGTCTGAAGATGGGTCCTGACCCGAAATGTCCCCTATCCATGTTGTCCAGAGATGCTGCCCGACCCGTTGAGTTACTCCACCCACTCCTTGCCCTTTTGTGTAAACAAGCATCCGCAAGTTTTTGTTTCAACACTTCGAAGAAGTTTGACCATCTAAGATAAAAGAGCACAAAATGCTGTTTCCATCATCAATCAAACCACTGCATCTGCCACTGAAGCACTGCAGATGATGCATCATCCACAAAATAGCTAGCAGGATCTTGCCAAGGCAAGATGAAAACCACATCATCTGGGAAGTAGCCTCCAAGCTACAAAACCGCCCTAATTCTGAAGTCTGAAGAAGGGTCTCCACCTGAAACGTCACCCATTCCTTTTCTCCAGAGTTGCTGCCTGTCCTGTTGGATTACTTCAGCATTTTGTGTCTATCCCCCTGAATTGGAAATACATTCCCCTGCGTTCTGATTAACAATTGCCCCAAGGCAGATCTCTCACTATATTGTAGCAGGGAATGAAGATAGCTTATAAGTTATAGGAGCAGAATTAGACCATTCGGATCATCAAGTCCACTCTGCCATTCAATCATGGCCGATCTATCTTTCCCTCTCAACCCCATTCTCCTGCCATCTCCCCTGACACCCAGCTTCTCAGGAATGATTACCACGTGTTAGCCTATCATAGCAGCCCACCATCCATGCTTCAGATGAGTGCTCCTCCTAACAACATTCACCCCATGCACTGGGGCGCTGCCACCTTTGCTACCCTTCCTGGCTTGCATACAGTCACCATTTAAAGGCCGGTCCCAGTTACACGATTTTTAAGGCGACTGCCGGCGACTGTCAAATTCGTAGCAGATCGCCAAAATTTTATTTTACCGTACGACAATGACCACGACAATACCAAGTCAGGTCGATACAAGTTACTTTTTTTGTGAAACTAGCACCTGGCTAAGAAATTACACCGTCTTTGGAAACATCGCAAAATTCCCACGCTTACCTGACCGTCAAACCATTGCCTCCAATCTACCTGTCAAATGTCCTGACGATAAATAAATTGGTTAACCAAAACTATCTTCTGGTATCTTCAAATGCCTTTTCTTAATTTAATATTACGTGCTTCTAAATGCATCTAAGACAAGGGTTTTTCAGTGAATAAATAAATAAATGAATGAAAAGAGTTCTCATAGTGCAGTGCCTGTGTCAGCGTTTTATTTCATTGGTCAAAATGAATGAGACTAGAATCTTTGAATGAGATGTCATGATAAAGTACTTAGAAACATAATATATTCAGACTAATTTTTTTTTTAAATCACCAAAATCAACTTTATTACAACAAACTATATTCCTATGAAAGATGGATAACTACATGCCAAAATCTTTTTTTTTAAATGGACACTTCATACAATTACAAAATATGCCTAAAGATTTCACTGGCCGGACCTTGCTGTCGGTTTGTTCAGGTGTCCCCCCACCTTTGACAGCATCGTGGTCTCCGCCCCCATTCCACAGCCGGCTGTTGCAGCTGCACTTCTGTCAGCTGTCAAAACGGGGTTTGACAGTTCCTGTCGCACCTTGTCTTCTCCTGATCCCGGTACCTGTCTCCGGTTGACATTGGTAGCCGTCAATGAAATTCATCCGTCCTCAGTTCTGGCGACAACCTAGCAAACCCGCCCGGGGACAGCATGCGACAGCGCCTGCAATAAGCAACGATACCTGGCGACAAGCCAGCTGTCGCCGAGAAATTTCTAGCAGGTAAATTTTTCCGCGACACGCTGATTCATTGAAGACTCCTCACGATCACGCCCGCGACACCCCGGCGAACGTTCGGCGACAGCCTAAACGCTGGCAGTCGCCTTAAAATCACCTAACTGGGACAGGCCCTTTAGTCTCCCTATTCCTCCACTCTGCAGAAGCAGAGTGCCACTCTCTGTGGTAGCGATTGCAAGTGTCCAATTGATTTATAAGATGCCTCCTTGTATTTCATCCTAGTCAGCATCCAAACATTGAACAGCTGTGAGATTTATGGTAAGTGAAATAAACACAAGTGCATGGTTATTGAAAGGCCAGGAGCTTTACAGGGGTTAGATCCTGTTGAGATTGTGGGATAAAAGGAAGTGAGATATCATGAAGTGGATTAGAAATAATGTTCATGCAATGGCTATCTCTGACTGTCATAATAATGAAGATAGACACAAAAAGCTGGAGTAACTCAGCGGGACAGGCAGCAACCCTCTGGAGAGAAGGAACGGGTGACGGCGTTTCGGGTCGAGACTGCAGGGAACAAAACCATTGAGTTTGTGCCTTGGAAGTGGTTTAGTTTAGTTTCATTTTAGTTTAGTTTAGGAGATTGTCATGTGCATCGAGGTACAGCAAAAAGCTTTTGTTGCGTGCTATCCTGTCAGCAGAACGACAATGCATGATTACAATCGAGCCATTACAGTGTACAGACACATGATAAGGGAATAACTTTTAGTGCAAGGTTAAGCCAGCAAAGTCCGATTAAGGATAATCCGAGGGTCACCAATGAAGTAGATAGTAGTTCAGCACTGCTCTCTGGTTGTGGTAGGATGATACAGTTACCTGATAACAGCCCTGAATCTGGAGGTGTGTGTTTTTACACTTCTATACCTTTTGCCCGATGGGAGAGGGATGGGAGATGGGAGAGGTTGCCACTACTCTATGGTTGGTGGTGGCTGTCTTGGGCACCATTTTCCTACGAGAAAGGAAAGATCCTGCCGGTAGAGTGGAAATTACAGCAAAGTGTGTTGAAGCCTAAAGGTAGCAAACAGCAGGTAGAATGGCTGTGCTTGGTGATAACTGTATAACCAGTGTGTGAGGTTGGTGATACAGTGGTTGAATGATGACACTTGGTGATATGTTCATTGCCATTGAACATCGGTCTGAGGTCATCCATTTTTTTCAGCATTCCATCCAGCTTCTTGGGGCCTTGATGTTGCCATTGACTTCAAGAAGTTGTGAACACCACCACCGGCCCTGACCTCCCCACCATCGAAGGGATTTACCAGAATCGCTGCCTCAAAAAGGCAGCCAGCATCATCAGAGATCCACACCACCCTGGCCACACACTCATTTCACCCATGCCATTGGGAAGAAGGTACAGGAGCCTGAAAACTACAACATCCAGGTTCAGGGACAGCTTCTTCCCTACAGCCATTGTTATTAAATACTACAACCTCAAATAAGCTCTGAACGACATGGACTATTATTGTTATTATTACACTATTATGTTTATTTTGTGTGTACGTTTGTGTGAATGTGTGTATATATATATTACATATATTATATATATATGTGTGTATATATATGTGTGTGTGTGTATTTGTATATACATACACTGAACTTTTTTCTCTCTCGTTTATTATATTGTTTACAGGGCACTATTATCTTTACATATTCTGTCGTGCTGCTGTAAGTAAGAATTTCATTGTTCTATCTGGGACTATCTTGACTTCATCGGTCAAATCCTCCCAGCGCCTTTTAGAGATCGGGTCAATGCTGGAAAAATTGATGTGTGTGTCTTAGACTTGAATCTTGGAGATATGATCAGTCAATTTGCAGAGGCCGTGAAAATTGGCTAGCGAGACAGGTTGGCTAAGGCCATGGCAGGATGTGGATGAGATAGAGAACTAGGTGGGGAATTGGCAGATGGAATTTAATCTCTGCATGAGGTGATGAACTGAAATGGCAAATACACAATAAATACAGTACCATAAGTAATATTATTGAATAGAGAGGACTTGGAATACAAGTCCATACATCTCTGTAAGTACCAATACACACGGATAGAGAGATAAAGGTGGACCATGGCATTCTTGGCTTCATAGGGTGGGGGCATAAAATAAAAGAGTGCCCAAATCCCCACACAGATTGCGATCGCTTGAGTAACCCTTCCAAAGTTATGTCATGACATCCAGCAATTCTCAGAAAAAGTGTTGACCTTCCTTTAAAAACACATGCTGACACTCAGTCCCTATTTATTGCTCCCTGCAACGTACACTGCTGGGCAAAACACCATGACAGGCATTAGCTAACTGCTACAATCAATGCAGTGAGAACTGAACTGGTTCCAAACAGGCAGAATCCCTCATATTTTAACTCCAGCACATAATTCAGTGCTATCAATATTCTCGGCTAAACTTTTGAGTGTGTTAATCTGCAGATTTGGGTACAAGTTCTTTAAAAATGTCAAATTGATTGACTGCAATAAGATGAGTAAAATAGAGCCAATGATTTAAATAAAATGAGGGCACAGAATTATAGGAAATATTGTTGTCGCATCTTAGGAAACCATAATTTGTTCTCCAACTTCTGATTCACCAGCTGCCCTTAATACTGCTGGCATATCCCAAATCATTGTGGAAGCCGAAGACGTATAATTATAAACGTCTTCTTAAGCACTCTGAGTGATTGGTTTGAAAGAATCCCAGCAATTATCATTTTTACTTTAAAAAGACATCTGCCTGTGTTCAAATTCATGTCATCTACATTTGTTCCAAGCATTCAACTGAAAACATGCCTCCAGCAAAGTTCTCTGCTTTTTTTGAAATTCTCCATTTTCTCAGTAAAAGGATATGGATTTCATATTATGGACTGGATGACAATATGATCATTTTGATGGAGTACCATGTATTTGTTTGTTTCATAGGCATTATAGACAGTCAGGGCCACAAACACATTTCTGTATTCAAACTTTGACCGCAAGTGACTTCAAAAATATACAACACCTGATGCACCACCTGTTGCTACACCTCCTCCCTCGACTCCGTGCAAGGACCCCGACAATCATTTCAGGTGAGGCGGAGGTTCACTTGCACCTCCTCCAACCTCATCTACTGTATCCACTGTTCCAGGTGTGGGCTTCCATATATTGGCGAGACCAAGCGCAGGCTCGGCCATCGTTTTGCTGAACACATCCGCTCAGTCCGCCTGAACGTACATGATCTCCCGGTAGCTAAACACTTTAATTCCCCCTCCCATTCCCACACTGACCTCTCTGTCCTGGGCCTCCTCCACTGTCAGAGTGAAGCCCAATGCAAATTGGAGGAACAGCACCTCATATTTTGCTTGGGCAGCTTACAACCCAGCAGTATGAATATTGACTTCACTAACTTCAAGTCATCCCTGCTTTCCCTCTCTCTCCATTCCTCCCCATCTTAGTTCTCCAACCAGGCTGATTGTCCTCCTGATTATATTTTATCTTTGTTTGCTTCTTTGTCACCTTCTCCTAGCTAACAATGATCTATTCTACATTTCCCTTGAACCTCGTCCCCTTTGATGTCTCGTTTTCACACCTTACCCTTCCACATCTCTGTCTCGCTCTCCTCTGACTCTCTGTCTGCAGAAGGGTCTCGACCCGAAACGTCACCCATTCCTTCTATCCAGAGATGCTGCCTGTCCCGCTGAGTTACTCCAGCATTTTGTGTCTATCTTCAGTGTAAACCCTCATCAGCAGTTCTTTCCCACACATTAAGAAATATACAGGTGTTCAGTTGGTTTGGATCTTCCCTCCACAAAAAAACCTGGCATGGATTAATGAATAAAAATTGCTCCTGATACTTCACTAACTCCAATTGTCTGTTCGAGTGTGTTTCAACACAAAACCAGTGACAGAGAAGTGGTTGGAGTTATATCTTCCAGAAGCTAAGGTGAACTCATTCCTAGATATGCTGAGATATACAGAACGTGTAACAATCAACTTTGCATATTTATTGGCAGTTTGTGTGCAGATGATTGCTATTTCATGGTAGCATCAGCTTTACCCAATACAGTCTACACCCTAGAGTATAAGCTAGGATACTGTCCGATTCACCTCTACCCCATGGCAGACATTGCCTTCATCTATGGAACTGGTGCGCTACATTGCTGAGAACTATATTCTGCACACTATATTTTTCCCATTGCTCTACCGATTCTACATGTGTGTGACCTGATTGTATTTATGCATAGGATTATCTGATCTGATTGGATAGCATGCAAAACAAAGCGTTTCACTGTACCTCAGTGCACGTGACAATAAACCTAAACCTATCTATTAATTCTTCTCGAAAAAGGGCATTATGTTTAAGACATGACATGATATATCACTATCCATGACATGCTGCCCTTACTCACACACACACACACATGTGCGCGCACATGCAAGCACACACGCACGCACACGCGCACACGCATGCACGCACACACGCACACACGAACACACACACACACACACACAAGCACCGCACACACACACACGCACGCGCACGCATATAAATGGACAAGTGCACACGCACGCACATACGCATACCCCTCTGGGTGAATCTTGCTATACTTTAGGAACCTCTAATTCCTACATCAGCCCTCTGGTGTGGGAATGGCAAAAAGCTTCCTTCAGTGCAATAACAGATAACAAGCTGAATAAAGACCCAAAATGTGTAGGAAGGAATGTGACCACTATTGCTGGCCGTGATTTGCCCTGGGCTTTTTCTACCTCCAGTTCCCCTCCCCTCTACTTTCAGTCTGAAGAACGGTTCTGACCAGAAACATCACCCATCCTGTTTCGCCAGAGTTGCTGCCTGACCCGCTGAGTTACTCCAGTTGATCGGGGATTTGAGATGGCATTTTTCCTACTAGAAGCCAGGTTCATCAAAGCGCATATGCTCAGCAGAGCTGCCACATGTTTTTGTAATATATTGGATGACTATCTTTATTCCTAAAATATCACAGATTTCCTTTTTAAATGAAAGCAATCAAAATTGTCATTCACCTTGATCTTGAACGTTAATGTTCCTTTTTATTGCAATTTGCTGCCCTGCTATTTTTAATGCTCATTTCAGCGTGTGTGTGCAGACGAACTGAGCATTTTCCTTTCATTGAGAACTGCTTGAGTAAATCGGTTGAGTAAGCCTGCCATTTCAATAATGGTCACCATAAGAAAGCTCAGCTGGGTGCAAACCAATTGTCATTCTTTTGAAGGAGAACAGGGGAGTTCTCCACAGTGTGCTCCCTCACAAATATTCTTCCCTCAATATCTCCGAAACCAGCTCTGCTGTCCGTCCGATGGTCCTCATGGGGCTGTTGGCAGAGGTTTGCTGTGCACACGTCTGCACTCCCTGGTTGCAAATCGCACCTCCTGAAGGAAGTCGTGAGCAAACCTCTACACATTCACGTTCTTTCTTTCATCAAGCCGTCTCAGTGAGGTTCATGTTCTCCAACTCTGAGGTTTTATGCATGAAGTGACAAAAACAAATACAGTATGTAGTAGACTCCTGGTAAAATATGAAGAGGAACATTCACAGGGCTCTCTTGGCAGTGGCAGAGTGGAGCAATAAGGTTGCATTTTACACAGCCATCACTGAACCACTCACATCCATCACAAAGTGCCTGCAACAGAGCCCAGGCAAATCAGCGATTCTGTTCATCATTGTCATGTGTATTTTATGGCAGGAGAAGGAATTTACTTATAAAAATATCTCTGCATATTTGACTGTTATTTTGCTCTCTTTCCATATATTTCCTTTTGGTTCTGTATTCAATTCAATTACAGCAACTATTGTAAAGTCTAATGCATTAAGTTTGCTTTCTGGGGACTTTTAGAAGCAACTCAAAGAGTGGTGAGGAAACCAGTATGCATGGTGTAACTTTTCCCCTGATGTGTTTGTCTAATAAAATTATGTCTGGTAGAACATAAAGCTAATTGTTATTCATAGTTTGCTATACTTTAATCCAAACAATAAAAACATAACACCATATATTGTTAATGGAATAAATACCATTGCAGACATTATTGTTTTTTTTTGTTCATTATAGAGCAAATGCTTTTTGGTAAAAGCCAAAAGTATATTACTCAAGACAACCAATTTGGAAAATTGAAAAAAAGAGGCAGCACCATAAATCTGAGCAACTCATAAATAGAACATAGAACATGGAAGAGTACAGCACAGAAAGGGCCCTCTGGCCCACAATGTTTGTGCCAAACATGATGCCATGATAAAGTGATCTCATCTGCCTGTACATGTCCCATGTCCCTTTATTCTCTGCACTTCCATATGCCTATCTGAAAGCCTCTTAAACACCACATCATACCTGACTCCACTTCCACCCCCGGCAATGTGCTCCAGGCCACCACGACACTCTTTGTAAACAACTTACCCTGCACATTTCCAATAAACATTCTCCCCCTCACCTGACATCTATGCCCTCTTGTGTTGGATATTTCTAACCTTGGGAAAAGGTTCTGGCTGTTTACAATAGACAATAGACAATAGACAATAGGTGCAGGAGGAGGCCATTCGGCCCTTCGAGCCAGCACTGCCATTCAATGTGATCATGGCTGATCATTCTCAATCAGTACCCCGTTCCTGCCTTCTCCCCATACCCCCTGACTCCGCTATCCTTAAGAGCTCTATCTAGCTCTCTCTTGAATGCATTCAGAGAATTGGCCTCCACTGCCTTCTGAGGCAGAGAATTCCACAGATTCACAGCTCTCTGACTGAAAAAGTTTTTCCTCATCTCCGTTCTAAATGGCCTACCCCTTATTCTTAAACTGTGGCCCCTTGTTCTGGACTCCCCCAACATTGGGAACATGTTTCCTGCCTCTAACGTGTCCAACCCTTTAATAATCTTCTACATTTCGATAAGATCTCCTCTCATCCTTCTACCCTATCTACGCCTTTCATAGTTTTATCAAGACTCCCCTCAACCTCCAACGTCCCAGAGAAAACAATCCAGGTCTATCCAACCTCTCCTTATAGTTGAAACAAACTAGTCCAGGCAGCAGAGCATAGACACAAAATGATGGAGTAACTCAACGGGACTGGCAGCATCTCTGGAGAGTAAGGGATGGGTGACGTTTCGGGACCCATTACTTCTATCCATGGATGTTGCCTCTCCTGCTGAGTTACTCCAGCATTTTGTGTCTATAATTGGTTTAAACCAGCATATGCAATTCCTTCCTAAACATAATCCAGGCAACATTCGGGTAAACCTCCTCTCCACGCTCTCCAAAGCTTCCCCGTCTTTCATGTGGGGCACCCAGAACTGCACGCAATACTCCAAATGCGGCCTAAACTGAGTCCTGTAGAGCTGCATCATAACTCCCTGATTCTTGTACCGTCAATGAAGGCAAGCACACCATATGTCTTCATTACCACTCATGCTGCCGCCTTCAATGAGCGAGGAACTTGGACTCCAAGATCCCACTGCACGTCAATGCTGTGAAGGGTCTTGTCATTAACTTCCCCTTAACATTCAAACTCCCAAAGTGCAGCACCTCACACTTTCTCAGGCTAAATTCCATCTGCCATTTCTCTGCCCATTTCTGCAGCTGATCTATATCCCGCTGTATCTAGTGACAACCTTCCTCACTGTCTGCCACTCCTCCAATTTTGGTGTCATCAGCAAACGTAATCACCAACCCACCTACATTTACGTCCAGGTCGTTTATATGTATCGCAAGCAGCAGAGGTCCCTGCACTGATTCCCCCAGAGCTTCGGCGACCCGAAGGAAGTGCCGTCTCCAGGGGCTACAACGTGAGCTGCACTAACCGCCGTGCCACCAGAACATGTGGTGGGTGAAGAAGGGTTCGCTGGCGGATCTTGAGCGTTGTGAGTGGAGTCGGAAGCTGGAGCTGTAAACGGCCGTGGAGACGGTATGAGCCGGGGATGGGTCTGCAAGTCATTCCATTCACATTCAGTTTACATTTTATATCTGTTTTATTTAAGTTTCTGGCACTCCATGGTGCTCTAGAGACACCATTGTGTGTCATTCGCAGGACAGGGGGGTTTTGTCCTTTCATTATCACGTGGCCTCAGTTGGTCCAGAAAGGCGTTGGAACCGAGGCTGGTGCAAAATCGCTGTTCAACCTGTCTAACCAATGGTATATCTATGTAACAATACTTTATCAGGCCACCATAGGACCTTTAATAAGATATTGAGATCTAGTCAGTCATTTTTGAATGATCTCATTGCACCAACTTGCCTGTTTTGCTAAGAGAATCACAGCATTATCCAAGTGGCCAACAAACAACTTTCAGTACTTCAGTGAGCTAATTATGTACAGTAATTAGACATAGCAGAACTGCATTACAAGAAGACGAAGTGTCCTGATTCAATGTGCTGCCCATGCTCGTTAGCATTCTGCCACACCCAACATTTCCCAGTTCCATTCTACATTTAGCAAACCGATTAGCACAACCACAATTAAACAATTCGTACCCCGAGGTCAAGGTTCAATTTCGGACTTGGCGGCAGACAAGAAATAAACCTTTGGACCAACTCATCCATGCCAAACAAAATGCCCATCCCATCAAGAAGCCTTATTTCCAAAAAAATAGACAAAGTGCAGGAGTAACTCCACAGGTCAGGCAGCAACTCTGGGGACATGGAGAAGTGACCTTTCGGGGCAGAGCACTTGTTTAGACTCTCCGGATCAGAATGTAGTTGTAGAGCTGGAGAGCATCAAGAATTGCAGAGGGGGAGCAGTGAGAGAGGGTCTCACAGAACTCCCATCGCAGAGAGGAGGAGAACTTCTTCAAAGTAGGCAGATTTTGCAGTGGAGCAGAAGAATGTAGAAACAAGGATCTACCAAAGATGCTGGTTTACAAAAATAAAAGACACAGAGTGCTGGAGTAACTCAGCAGGTCAGGCAGCATCTCTAGAAAACATGGATGGGTAATATTTTGGTTGTGATCCTTCTTCAGATTCAGAGAGAATAAAGATGGCTGCACCCACACCCGGTTAAGTCCAATACACATATCATCTCGAAGGTAGACACAAAATGCTGGAGTAACTCAGTGGGTCAGGCAGCATCTCTGGAGAGAAGGAATGGGTGACATTTGGTGTCAAGACCCTTCTTCAGACCCTTCTTCAGATGTCTCGACACGAAACGTCACCCATTTCTTCTCTCCAGAGTTGCTGCCTGACCCGCTGAGTTACTCCAGTATTTTGTGACTACCTTCGATTTGAACCAGCATCTGCAGTTCTTTCCTACACATATCATCCCTCTCTGTATTGTTATGAAAAAAACATTATTATGTCAACGAAGACAGGATTGACTCAATCCAGACAGATGTGAAGGCAGATACAATAGTGGTGCTTTTGCAGCTTTTAGATAGGCAAATGGATGTGCGGGTAACAGAGGGATATGGATCATGTACAGGCAAATGAGATCAGTTGGACACATCATGATCGGCACAGGCATTGTGGGCCGAAGGACTCGTTACTGGGCTGTGCTGTGCTGTTCTGCGTTCTATATTTAGACCCTGCAAAGTTTCCAAACATTGTTTTGGACTGAATGAGCAACCACCAATGTTGTTACTGCAATTAAACTTCAGTAGTTGAAGAAAGAATAAGAAAACAAGTACATTCCAACAATTGGGCAGGTACCACCATTTGAAAGATTAAGAGAAGGCTTTGATTTGATCTGGAACATTTTGAACGGTGGACTGTGACAAATGATATTGCCGAGCAGAGAAAAAAAGCAAATACATTCCTCACCAGAGAACGTTTGTTTCTCAAAAGTCTGCTTGCATCAGTCAGTTTCGGCTAGAGCAAATCAACGTGAGAAAAGGTCTTCATTTTACGCAGCAGAGAGAGAGAGTGTTCCTGCACTGCAGGAACTGTTGGATTGATGTGCTTTGGATAGATTTAATGGCTGTACTGGTACACAGTGTAATGCCAAGGATACTTAGACAGGAACGAAAGTGCTAATGAAATTGCTAAAAGGATAATTCTGGCATGATGCATATGCCGATGCATTACTGACAGTCCTGTTGTGCGGGGAGCCTGGTGTGAAGACTTGCCTTCCCGCGGCTGCTTGCTGCTGTGCTGGGAATTGAGAGCGAAGCCAGTAATGAGTCACCTACGGCTTGTTGTGGAGAGGCTGCCTTTGAGCACTGGCGTTAGGTGCCTGGCAGTGAGGCCACACAGCGCCGTGACGTGGGCCACTGCTGGGACTGGCAGCACTTGCTCCTTGTGTTGATCCCACGTTCAGGGAACATGCTGAAGAAGTATCTCGACCTGGAACGCCACCCATTCCTTCCCTCCAGAGATGATGTCTGTCCCGCTGAGTTACTCCAGCACTTTGTGTCTATCTTCGGTGTAAATCAGCATCTGCGCTTCCTTCCTGCACACGCAGTCTCTGAGCTTGACTGCACAAATGCAGTCCCGAGCCCTGTACCTCAGCTCTGCTCACCCCAGCCCGCACAACACCACCCTCCACATTGCTGTGTGGTACCAGCGGAGAGCCGCAGGGGAAGCACAGCGCCCTGATAATCACCCCTCCCCAGGACAACAGTAGGCATGGTAACCGCACACAGGGAGAAGGGGGATTATCAGCCAAAGGTCCATGTGGAAGGAGGAGCCACTTCCCTGCTCCATAGCCTCTTCCTCAGTCCAACATGGTGAAGGAAGCAGTGGCCGTTGAACTGAACGTCAGGAGAGGTCTGGCATGGCATTAAACGTAGAGAGGAATGACTGGGTAGTTGCTATTGTCGTCGAAACAAAGCAAGGCAGGGAGTGTCTTTGGAGGCCAAAGAGTTATGGAGCCATAGAGCTGTACATCAAGGAAACAGGCCATTCAGCCCACTTTGTCCATGCCGACCAAGTTGGCCTTCTGGGCTAGACCCATATTTGGCCCAAATCCGTCTAAACCTTTCCTATCCACATACCTGTCCAAGTGCCATTTAAAAGTTATAATTGTATTCACTTCTATAACTTCCCCTGCCAGCTCATGCCAGATACAGACTACCTTCTGAGTGAAAATTTTGCCCCTGAGGTCCCTTGTAAATCTCTCCCCTCTCATCGTAAATATATGCCCACTATTTTTAGAATCCTACACACTGCGAAAAAGACTGTAAATCCTCACTATCCAAGCCCTTGATCATCTTGGATACCTTAATAAGAACATTCCTCAGCCTCTTATGCTCCAGAAAACAGTCCCAGCCTTCCCAGCCTCTCCCTATAACTCAAGCCCGCAAGCCTAGGTAACAACCTAGTGAATCTCTTCTGCACCCTTTCAATAGACAATAGACAATAGACAATAGGTGCAGGAGTAGGCCATTCAGCCCTTCGAGCCAGCACCGCCATTCAATGCGATCATGGCTGATCACTCTCAATCAGTACCCCGTTCCTGCCTTCTCCCCATACCCCCTCACTCCGCTATTCTTAAGAGCTCTATCCAGCTCTCTCTTGAAAGCACCCAACGAACTGGCCTCCACTGCCTTCTGAGGCAGAGAATTCCACACCTTCACCACTCTCTGACTGAAAAAGTTCTTCCTCATCTCCGTTCTAAATGGCCTACCCCTTATTCTTAAACTGTGGCCCCTTGTTCTGGACTCCCCCAACATTGGGAACATGTTTCCTGCCTCTAATGTGTCCAATCCCCTAATTATCTTATATGTTTCAATAAGATCCCCCCTCATCCTTCTAAATTCCAGTGTATACAAGCCCAATCGCTCCAGCCTTTCAACATACGACAGTCCCGCCATTCCGGGAATTAACCTAGTGAACCTACGCTGCACGCCCTCAATAGCAAGAATATCCTTCCAACTTAATGACATCCTTCAAATATCTGGCTGACCAGACCTGCATACCGTACTCCCCAAGCGTGGTCTCACCAACCACTTGTGCAGCTGCAGATCATGGTAACGCTGCATAAACGCTGAAACGTTATCATTTTGTAGTGCAGAGGATTGACTTGCTATGTTAGCAGGTGAAAGGTTTTTCATTAAACTGGATTTTATCCCCCAATTACCAGGAGCAGCAGTCAGATCCAGAGTAAGGCATTTACTTCACAATTTACACCACGAAAGACTGGACAGATACAATCACCCAGCATGTGGGATTCTAGCAATTTCCCTCCATACCATCACGAGGTTTTGCAGGGGTCAAACAATGTAATCGGCTTTATGGAGGAAACCCTGGTGTCAGATCTTACAGCAACAGAGCATCAGCCAACCGTGAAGAGGGTGATGTCCCGATTGCAGTGATACAATAGACAATAGTGCAGGAGGAGGCCATTCGGCCCTTCGAGCCAGCACCACCATTCAATGTGATCATGGCTGATCATTCTCAATCAGTACCCCGTTCCTGCCTTCTCCCCATACCCCCTGAGTCCGCTATCCTTAAGAGCTCTATCTAGCTCTCTCTTGAATGCATTCAGAGAATTGGCCTCCACTGCCTTCTGAGGCAGAGAATTCCACAGATTCACAACTCTCTGACTGAAAAAGTTTTTCCTCATCTTAGTTCTAAATGGCCTACCCCTTATTCTTAAACTGTGGCCCCTTGTTCTGGACTCCCCCAACAAGGCACTGATAAGACATATAAAATACACTGATACAAAATCAGAGTGAAGCTAACATTCTGAGTGAAGATAACAGAGTGAAGCCAATTCTTGTGAAGATCAGTGGAATATTCAGGTTATTGAACTGTGATGTACATGCCTTCCACCAGACTCAGACCACAATGGATGCTGTCGTTAATTCACCAGCACTGACCATATGCAGGGTTGAGATGAGAGTGTGTTGGATTACTATTCTGATCTTTAGGAAGATGACAAGCAATGCATCCATTATCTTCATCACCATCTCTTCCAAACTTTGGCCAGCCGGTTAGCAGGGATCCTGGGGATTCATTGCTTTCCAGCCCTATTGATTTTTCCAATACTAATATGTTTTATCAGTGTCTTGTTGCTTTTTTTTAGTATGGCTATATGGTAATTCGAGTTTCACTGTACCTTAATTGGTACACGTGACAATAAACAGCCCTTTGAACCTGAGTTTCCCACTCAGCTATAAGCAACCCACTCCTTCTATCTCTGCAGTTTCCTGCTTTCACATCCAAGTTGGGATAGATTGAACTTCATCACTTTTAACCTTTATATAAAATTCTAGCATTTTATGAACACTGTTCCCAACAAAACTCTGAACAACTAGGTTACAGTGCGGCACGGTGGCGCAGCGGTAGAGTTGCTGCCTTACAGTGCTTGCAGCGCCGGAGACCCGGGTTCCATCCCGACCACGGGTGCCGTCTGTACGGAGTTTGTACATTCTCCCCGTGACCGCGTGGGTTTTCTCCGAGATTTTCGGTTTCCTCCCACATTCCAAAGACGTAGAGGTTTGTTGGTAGATTGGCTTGGTATAAGTGTAAATTGCCCCTAGTGTGTATAGAATAGTGTTAATGTGCGAGGATTGCTGGTCGGTGCGGACTCGGTGGGCCGAAGGGCCTGTTTCCGCGCTGTATCTCGAAACTAAACTAAACAAATCCTTTCTCAATGTACAATACTACATCAAAAATAACTTAGTCCCTTGTTAGTTCCCCAACATTCTGATCAAAAAGCCATTTCTGATATATTCTGTGATTTCAATCTCCACAGTATTATTGTTCATTGGGTTTGCCCAAACGAGTTGCAGTTTGCAATAATACTGTGGAGAATTCTGGCAATTGGCAAATTTACCTGGATCCAGGTTGTTTCTGAGGTAGGAGTTGATTCGCACCATAATCAATATCTCTATGTGTTTCATTACGATGGATCGAAGTGTTACTGGACAGTAATTATTGAGGCAGGAAACCAAGCTCATCTCGAATACCGGTACAACGGCTACCCTTTTGAAGCTGGTGAGAACTCTTTAAAAGCTCCCCACTTTTTGATCTTTACTTCACAAGATGCAAAAGCGATACTTTACAAGTAGCTTCACATGTTGAGCCTTTACATCTTTATGCAAACAAGAATCATTGATTGAAACACTCTTCAAACATTGAGCCTGCATATCTCAATTACATACTTGTAAAGAATCAGTGCGATGTAAGTGTGTAAATATTTACATTGCTGCCTTCACAAATGTGTTACAGTAAACCCCTGGAAAGTGCTTGCTGGCTAGGCTGCCCTGAGTTTAGGTCTCCAGATGAGGTCTCATCCTGTCCATTGCGAGAAGATGTGGCAGGAAGTGACCCCAGGAGGAAATGTGTTGGATCCTGATGCCATGTCATGAACGAAAGAGAATCCAAGAGCCATGTCAAAACAAGAGGCTTGTTCCAAAATATGAGGGACAAGCACCTCATTTATGTGTTGAGAAGCGTTTTCTATGTTTGTTTCAACTTCCAGTAGATTGTTATCATTACAGAATGTGAGGTTTATGTCAGAAAGTCATAAGTACACAAGTTATAGGAGTAGAATTAGACCATTCGGTCCATCGAGTCCACTCTGCCATTCAATCATGGCTGATCTCTGCCTCCTAATCCCATTTTCCTGCCTTCTCCCCATAACTTTTGACACCCGTTCTAATGAAGAATTTGTCCATCTCTGCCTCAAAAATATCCGTAGCCCTCTGTGGCAATGTTCCACAGATTAACTACCCTCTGATTAAAGACGTTCCTCCTCAACTCCTTTCTAAAAGAGTGCCCTTTAATTCTGAGGCTGTGACCTCTGGTCCTGGACTCTCCCACCAGTGGAAATATCCTTTCCACATCCACTCTATCTATGCCTTTCATTATTCTGTAAGTTTCCATGAGGTCCCCCCCTCAACCTTCTAAACTCCAGCAAGTAGAGGCAAACACTCATCATATGCTAACCCACTCATCCCCTGAATCACAGAATCATAGAGACATGGAGCACAGAAAAAGGACCTGCCAGGTCCATGCTGACCACTGTACTTATCCATACTAATCCCACTGTGATGAATATGCTGAAACTTGGACTGGTTTTCTTCTACTTATCATTTAAATTTTATAATAACATTAAACAATAATAGTTTGCATTGTGATATTTCACATTATATGGCTTTACAATGTTTTATCCAAGCACAGAATCAAAGACGAGTCAAGATCAAGGGCAATTTTCACCTTCACTAACTGAACAGTTATTTGACAGAGTGATGCGGAATGAGAAACAGGTGGATTCCACAACAGGTGGCTGAGCTCTTACATCTCGTGGTGGTGATAATTAAACTTACCCCCATCTCCATCTAAAATTAGCCCTCCATCTCAGCAGATGAAACAGCTTTAATAGCACACAGTCCAGTCCCACCATTTCACATGAACACCATTAAGACGTCCCAGAAGCAAACGTACACCCGATCTGGAGATCTGAAGAAACTGCGCTCATCTTCTTATGGTGGTGCCTGTCTTCTTATTGATCTAAGCGCCATTCGGTGGGAGCTTCTGGTTGTGGGAGTGGAGAGAGCGGGCAGCATGAGGGTGGCATGACTACTGGGCCCATCTCTGGCGCACAGTATTAAGGGCCAGGAGATCTGCGGCTCCCCAGTCTGTGAATTCCCACTTGTTTCATCCCCCCAAACCTGTGTTTTATTCACTACCGACGTTAGGTTAAACTTTACCCCCCTCATTCGGTTATAATGGACAATCGGCAATGATGCACTCCATCCTCCCTCCCCCATCCTCCCTCCCCCATCGCCCCCCCCCCCCCCCCCCCCCCCCCCCGGTCTGTTATTGTGAGGGTTTACTGCATTGATGTTCCTTTCAATTGAAAATAACTTGAAAATTGTGTCAACAAGCAATCTGCTGGAGGAACACAACAAGTCGAGCAGCATCTGTGAGGGGAGGAAATTGTGGAGATTTCAGGTCGATACCCTGCATCAGGACCAAACCCAGCATTAAACCTCCTCCAGCAGATTATTTTATTGTTTCAATTACCAGCAATTCATAAGTTCATAAATGATAGGAGTAGAAAAGCTTTTCCACTGTACCTCGGTACACGTGACAATAAACTGAACTGGGTCTCGACCCGAAACGTCACCCATTCCTTCTCTCCTGAGATGCTGCCTGACCTGCTGAGTTACTCCAGCATTTTGTGAATAAATACCATCGATTTGTACCAGCATCTGCTGTTATTTTCTTATACTAACTGAACTGAACTAATTAGGCCATTGGGCCAATCAAGTCTACTCTGCCATTCAATCATGGCTGATCTAACTCTCACTACTAACCCCATTCTCCTGCCTTTTCCATATAGTCCCTGACACCAGAACTAATGTTTCTATGTGTCTATATTTCTAATCAAGAATCTATCTATCCCTGCCTTAAAAATTGCAGTCTCTTCTGTCTCCACTACATCACCTTTGCAGCCAATTTCCACTCTCTTCCCATATTCTATGACCCACTTTTGATTCTTGCTTTCTCTTTCTTGACAACATTATCTCCATTTCAAGTACTAGTCAATATCCATCATAAGGCCACCATCTTCCACTGCTACCTCGAACATATCTTCCCCAGTTCTGGGACTTCTATCTCTATTGTATCTGATAATGAGACCTTCCGCACTTACATTTTTTAAAAAATCCTTGACTGTATCTTCCCTTCTTCCAAAGCTGATAGGATTGGAACTGTGTCTCATCTATTTCCTGTATATCTTCACCCAGCCTTCTCCTCCCAACCAGATCAAGCTGTGGGCTTCCCTTGTCCTCATCTTATTTCAGATCAACCTCTGCATTCAACTGATCACAATCAGTCATTTCTACCAACAATAATGGGTTCCACCATCATCTTAAATGAGTAGCTGGTGGAATGATCTCACCAATTCCAGCTCTCTGCCCCCTAATGCCTCCAACCTTTGCTGAACGTGCAGCCCTCCACTCACTCTGCAGCAACCCCGACTTTGTTATCAAACCTGCTGACAAGGGAGGTGCCGTGGTAGAATGGCGTGCTGACCTCTAGTGGACTGAGGCCAGACGGCAACTCTCAGACACCTCCTCCTACTTATCATTGGACCATGACCCCACTGACGAGCACCAGACCTTAATCATCAACACTATCACTGATCTCACCAATCCCGGCGCTCTGCCCTCTAATGATTGGCTGGTTCTGCGGTCGAGGAACCAGCCAATCTCCATCTACTAACACTCTCCTCCGCCTAGCAGAGCTGGTTCTTACCCTTAACAACTTCTCCTTTGACCTCCAACTTGCTCCAAACCAGAGGCGTAGCTATGGGCACTCGAATGGGCCCTAGCTATGCCTGCCTCTTTGTCGGGTACGTCGAACAATCCCCGTTCCAGACATACACCGGCCCCATCCACGAACTCTACGTCTGCTACATTGACGACTGCATTGGTGCTACCTCTTGTACCCATGCAGAACTCACTGACTTCATAAATTTCACCACTAATATCCATCCTGCTCTTAAATATACTTGGACCATCTCTGACATCTCCCTACCGTTTCTAGATCTCACCATCTCTATCACAGGAGACAGACTAGTGACCGACATCTACTACAAACCCATTGACTCCCACAGCTATCTTGACTACACTTCTTCCCACCCTGTTTCCTGCAAAAAGTCTATCCCCTACTCCCAACTCTTCCTTCTACGCCGCATCTGCGTCCGGGATGAGGTGTTTCACACTAGGGCATCAGAGATGTCCTCATTCTTTAGTAAACGGGGGTTCCCCTCTTCCATTATAGATGAGGCTCTCACTAGGGTCTCCTCCATATCTCGCAACTCCGCTCTTGCTCCCCCTCCCCCCCATTCGCAACAAGGATAGAGTCCCCCTTGTCCTCACCTTCCATCCCATCAGCCGTCATATACAATAAATTATCCTCCAACATTTCCGTCACCTCCAATGGGATCCAACTACTGGCCACATCTTCCCATCTCCTCCCCTTTCTGCTTTCCGCAGAGACCATTCCCTCCGTAACTCTCTGGTCCATTCGTCCCTTCCTACCCAAATCAGCCCCTTCCCTGGTACTTTCCCCTGCAACTGCAGGAGATGCAACACCTGTCCCTTTACCTCCCCCCTCGATTCCATCCAAGGACCCAAACAGTCTTTCCAGGTGAGGCAGAGGTTCACCTGCACCTCCTCCAACTTCATCTATTGTATCCGCTGTTCCAGGTGTCAACTTCTCTACATCGGCGAGACCAAACGCAGGCTCGGCGATCATTTCGCTCAACACCTTCACTCAGTCCGCCTTAACAAACCTGATCGCCCGGTGGCTCAGCATTTCACCTCCCCCTCCCACTCCCACTTTGACCTTTCTGTCATGGGCCTCCGCCATTGTCATAGTGAGGCCCCGTGCAAATTGGAGGAACAGCACCTCATATTTCGCTTTGGCAGTTTACACCCCAGCAGTATGAACATTGACTTCTCCAACTTTAGATTGTTCCTCTGTCCCTCTCTTTCCCCTCCCCTTACCCAGTTCTCCCACTGTCTTCCTGTCTCCTACTACATCCTATCTTTGTCCCGCCCCGTCCCCTGACATCAGTCTGAAGAAGGGTCTCGACCCGAAATGTCACCCATTCCTTCTCTCCTGAGATGCTGCCTGACCTGCTGAGTTACTGCAGCATTTTGTGTCTACCTTCAGCTGGTGGAATGAGATGTGAATTAAGTGCGTGCAGCGATACTGAATCAGTTGGTTGAAGTGGGAGGAGGATAGAGATTCTGACTTTACTGTTGATTTATAATTGCTTGCAGCCAAATCAATACCTTCAGGTATCTTTTTCCCCGAGATAGCTCTCGTTTCAATCGATACCAATTTAACATTTATAAATAAACAATGCTAAAGTTTTTACAGTATGTGTCAAATTTCCAACTCACCTAACCTTGAAAGGAGAACTGTCAGTGAAGTCTATGAAATACTGGCTGTGAACTGAAGTTATTACTTTAAAGCCCATCAGGCGTTTGAGTCTTGCATCTTGTGACTAACTTCTGTCTGGTTGCAACAATATTTTGCTAAGAATTCTAGAAGCAATCACTGAATGTGGAGAATCTGCCGTGGTGGATGTTTATGTTACCTTTTATGTAGTTGTGTGTCTTGTAGCTTTTTTATTTGTGTGGCTGTTTGGTAATTTGCATATCACTGTACCTTCATTGGTACATGTGACTATAAAAGACCCTAGAAATTGAAACCTTTGAAACTTTTGAATAAAAGATACACGTTTTGCTTGATCTTCGCATTACTAATACGTGTACTGTGCCTTTTACAATGCACTTTGTCCGAGGTTAGGAACCCACAGTGAATACAAACTTTTAAATCAGTAATATCATTCTTAACAATTCATGTGACCTTGAGATATAAAAGTAGCTTAAATCGTACCAAAAACATTCCAAAACGGTTAAAGCCAGAGTTTAGGATTCAGCAAGTATAACTGAGTTTGCAATGTTGCAACAACAGCCTAGCTTATATTGCTTTTATTAACTATTAACATTGTTTAATCATCCCGAAGGAGATGTCTGTTCAGAGTGGCCATTAAACCAAGCCACTGGACTGTGTACAAGGCCAAGTTGACTCAGAAGTTGGCTTCTTCTCCAACCTCTTTCCCATTCAACCCTGACTTGAAAGATATTATTGCAGAGCAATGTACTGCCTGAGGGGCCACCATCTCCAGCACAGTGCACACGATCTCACCACGTTGGTAGTCGAGTCACGTAAACAAATCTGACATTTTCCCGTCTACTATTTTTTCATTCAGTATTTATAGAAAGGTGATTCGAAATTTCATTGGCAGCAAATTATTAGCTACAGCATTGATATGCTTGGGGCTATATTTTGATTTACTTTCACATTATTCTCAAAAAAAACAAACACGAGGAACTTAAAAAAATTATTAAACAATGAGAGAGGAACTAATGAGCCAGCTAATTAGTGTGAACACCAGAAGCTTCATTAAAACACAGCAGGACTGCACAGAGTACAAAGAGGAAGGCGCCACTAAATGTGCAATGTGGCCGATTTTCAAACCAGCCCCAATGCACATTGACATTCATTATTAGCAAACAATTGTTTAGTAAAGGAAAATAGCTCCTGTGTATGCAAAGGAGGCTTAAGTGTGGTCTACAGTGACTGAGAGATACAGCGATATCTAGCAGCTCCACCAATTGAGTTGAAAGCGTACAAGGAAAAGCATAAATTAACATTACAGGATGTCCACGATAGGAATTGTTATAAATATATGCAAATATGTTTATGCAAATATGTTTTTGCAAATGTTAGTGAGAATGCAGTAGGTCAGCTAGAAGATAAAAAATGCATGTTTATCTAATTTACTGTGGTTGCTGTGTAGGCAATGTACCCAATAAAGGTATTCTCAACGCGCAAAGTGCCTGTTAATATTTGCAAGACGTTATTTACCCCATGTTCCCTTTATTACAATAGTTTCTATGTCTCAACGGGATTGCACTGACTGTAAAATGCTATAGCATGACATTAGGGGATTAAATCATTATTTTTTAAAATTATATATCATCTGACACAAGGTTATTGACCTGAAATGTTTACATTGCTTCCTCATCTTACATACCAAATGACCTGTTGAGTGTTTCCAACGTTTTCTGTTTTTACTTCTAAACCATAGAATCCATCATTTTTTTTCCTTTGAAATTCTTTTTTCTTGTTTGCAAGATCATTTTTTAAGGAAAAGAATATCCAGGGAAAGGCCTAAACGCACAGGCAATATCTGTTTTGAGTTTTGTGCCATAATTATGTCCTGGCCCCATAGCAGAAGAGTCCACGTCGCGGGGCTGGAAGCTGGAAGTGTCCTGAGCTAATTCTGCTACCACCATCGTCTACTGTACAAGTGACGGCTCCCACTGATTGTCGTCGGAAGCTTGCGCCCTTTTCCGCGCTGTATCTCTAAATTTAAAAATCTAAATCTAAATGACAGTGATGTAACATTTGGAACATGGATGATGGTCACAAAAGAAGAAGGTTTAGATTTAGATTTTTTAGAGATACAGCACGGAAACAGGCCCTTCGGCTCACCGAGTCCGTGCCGCCCAGCGATCCCCGCATATTGACACTATCCTACACACACACTAGGGACAATTTTTACATTTACCCAGTCAATTAACCTACATACCTGTACGTCTTTGGAGTGTGGGAGGAAACCGAAAATCTCGAAGAAAACCCACGCAGGTCACGGGGAGAACGTACAAACTCAGTACAGACCGCGCCCGTAGTCAGGATCGAACCTGAGTCTCCGGCACTGCATTCACTGTAAGGCAGCAACTCTACCGCTGCGCCACCGTGCCGCCCTGTAAAATACAGGGTTATGCCCTGTAGAATACAGACCCAGGGAACTTTAAGGAGATTGCAGGAATTTATCTTAGAACAGCTAATGTTTTGATGATGACCAGGACGCACACAAGGGCGGATCCATTGGGCTGCGTGTGCGAGTAATCAAGACATCGGGATTTTTAGTGTTTGGGATGCCTATCATCAGCTATACTACCTCCCTGCCGTCCACCACTCAAGGAAAATTAGGTGCGGGAACCTAGGAGGAATAATGTATGATCAAAGAGTTTTCTATTAGATGCAAAAACCAACTGAAAAACGTGGAAACATATTCAATGTCCTTTAGGGCAATATGTAGGGCAATATAAATATCTGTCCTTTTTAAACTCTGTCCATGCTTATCAACTGTTTATGAATGTTATACCATGGTGAAAACATTGTTACATAGAATCATAGAGTCAGAGTCATACAGCATGGAAACAGGTCCTTTGGCCCAACATGCCCACACAGACCAACATGCCCCATCTACACAAGTCCAATCTGCCTATGTTTGACCCATATCCCACTCAACCTTTCCGATCCATGTACCTGTCTAAATGTTCCTTGCGATTAAAATTGCGATAGTACCTCCTTCATATATCTCCTCCGGCAGCTCATTCCATACACCCTACATGCTTTGTGTAAAAAAAGTTGCTCCTCAGGTTTCTATTAAATTTTTCCCCCTTCACCTTAAACCTATGCCCTCTGGCTGTCGATTCCCCTACTCTGGGCAAAAGACTCTGTGCGTTTACCCGATCTATTCATCTCATGATTTTGTACACCTCTGTAAGATCACTCCTAATTCTCCTATGCTCCAAGGAATAAAGCACTAGCCTGCTCACCCTCTCCCTAAAACTCAGGTCCTTGAGTCTGGGCAATAAAGCAGAAGAGCAGAAACTATAGGCCGGTTAGCCTGACCGGTGGTTGGTAAGATTTTAAAGTCAATTATAAAGGATGAGGTTACACAGTACTTAGAAGTCCATGATATAATAGGCCGAACTCAGCATGGTTTTGTGAAGGGGAGATCTTGCCTGATGAATCTGCTGGCGTTCTTTAAGGAAGTTAATAGCAGGACAGACAGAGGGGAGGCTGCAGATGTTGTTTATCTAGATTTTCAGAAGACCTTCGATAAGATGCCGCATGCCAGGCTGCTAGGAAAGATGAGAGCCCATGGTACTAAATGGAAGATACTTGCATGGGTAACGGTTGGCTGGATGGCAAAAGGCAAAGATTTGCAATAAAAGGCGCTTTTTCCAAGTTTGCAGATGATGGCAGGCAGTGTGGAGGAAGTAAGAACTCAGCGGAAGGATTCGGACAGTTTAGGAGAGTGGGCAGAGTAGTAGCAGATGAAATTCAGCAAATAGCAAATTGCAGAGTCATGTATTTTGGTAATAAGAATAAAGGCATAGGTTTGGAGAGAGAATCCAGAAATCAGAGGCGCAATGGGACTTGGGAGTGCTGGTGCAGGTCTCCAAAAAGTTAATTTGCAAGTTGAATTTGTAGTAAGGAAGGAAAATTAATGGCTAACATTTATATTAAGAGGACTGGAATACAAAAACAGAGATGTAATGCTGAGATGTAAGGCGTTGGTCAGGCTGCATTTGGAGTAATGTGAGCACATTTGGGCCCCATGTCTGAGGAAGGATGTGCTGGCTCTGGAGAGGGTCCAGACGAGGTTTACAACAATGATTCCAGGAATGAGTGGGTTAGTATATGATGAGCGTTTGACAGCACTGGGCCTCAACTTGCTGGAGTTTAGAAGGTTGAGGGGGGGCCTCATTGATACTTACAGAATAATGAAAGGCAAAGAAAGCATGGACGTGGAAAGGATGTTTCCACTGCTGGGAGAGTCTAGGACCAGAGGTCACAGCCTCAGAATTAAGGGCGCTCTTTTAGAAAGGAGGTGAGGAGGAACTTCTTTAATCAGAAGATAGTTAATCTGCGGAGCTCATTGTCACAGAGTGCTGTGCAGGACATCAGTGGATATTTTTAAGGCAGAGATAGACAAAGTCTTGATTAGAACGGGTGTCAAGGATTAACGGGAAAAGGCAGGAAAATGGGATCAGGAGGCAGAGATCAGCCACGATTGAATGGCAGAGTAGGCTCGATGGGCCGAACGGCCTAATTCTACTGCTATAACTTGTGAATTTGTGAACATCCTCATGAATCTTCTCTTCTCTGTACCCTTTCCAGCTTGACAATATCTTTCCTGTCACATGGTGACCCAAACGGAGCACAATACTCTAAATCTGGTCTCACCAATGTCTTATATGACTGCAACATGACCTCTGGGGTGGGAACTGCTTTACATCCTCGTCGTCCACCCTGGGTAGTTCTACGGAACTGGCAACATTTGCAGCAAAGCGTCAACTACGGTACTCTGAAGCACCAATTGCCACTTTTGTTCATTGTAGTTGACATACGAAAGAAGAAGAACATGACCTCCCAATATCTATTCTCGGAAATCTGACTAATGAAGGCCAATGTGCTGAAATACTTTATGATCACCCCATCTACCAGTGACGCCACTTTCAAGACGATCATCCTGTGTTTCTCTAACATTTAAATTTAACATGTTCATAGTTCTAAAACCATGCAATTTAAATCACAATCTGCACAATCATGTGGGTTAACTGAATTACAGTAAAGGGTGTAAATCTGTACACAAAACCTGGATGGGAAACATCAGAAATGGCAAAACAGTTCTGGCTGAGTAATTGTAGATAAAATAAATGAACCATTTTTATACACCAGGCTACTGCTGGCAATTTATTGCAGGCCCAAATCTATTTGATATGAGCTGCTTAATATTTACATTAAAATGGCAGACCAAAATTATTAAGCAAACTTGTGAAAGATTTAATTACAAATATTGGAAAATATCAGTACTATATTTTTATATTACCTGCCATGAAATAAAGAAGTGAGCTCTATAACTCGATCATTCGTAAATCACCAGCATTGCTTCTGTGATTCCTTATACCACCGAAACCTATGTTCAGCTGCTCGGCTTATCCCTACCTCTGAGCAAAAACCTGCAAAACAATGAATGTTATTTATAGGTGCAGCATGACAGCACAAACAGTGAGTCATAAGAACAGAATTATTTATAGTTTTCAAATCAGTTTGATTCCTGATTCCATTGCTCAGACTGACAGAATCATGAATGAAGACGAGAATTGATCTCATTCAGGAGATGAGAATTCCTGAATTATTTTTTAGTAAAACAACAGAAGGTGAAAGTATGTACTTTGAAGAAGGCAACATGCTTTTAGTATCAACAGCTTCATGAGTTATATTCAGGGACAGTTTCCTCTCAGCTGTTATCACGCAACTGAATCACCTTATCACAACCAGAGAGCAGTGCTGAACTACTATCTACCTCTTTGGTGACCCTCGGACTATCCTTGATCAGACTTTGCTGGCATTACCTTACACTAAACATTATTCCCTTTGGGAAGGGGCCCGTGTTGTCACTGACACTGCCTGTCTTTGCTTTGTACCCCATATAGAATGTACGGCTTGCCACAATCTATGGGTATCCATGCCATTACCTGAAGCCTCCAGTTTGGGCTGAATTCCCTCTTGGCATCCTGAATGGCTCTGCAAAGGCCGTAGATAGATTACTTGTACCGCTCGGGATTGTTTGACTTGGACTTCACCCAGAAGTGAACCTCATGGATCATTCATGGTTTCCGGTTGGTGAACACACATATCTTCTTCTTTGGCACACAGTTCTCTACACACTTGCTGATGAAGTCTATGACAGTAGTGGCGTATTCATCTGGGTTAGACAATAGACAATAGACAATAGGTGCAGGAGTAGGCCATTTAGCCCTTCGAGCCAGCACCGCCATTCAATGTGATCATGGCTGATCACTCTCAATCAGTACCCCGTTCCTGCCTTCTCCCCATACCCCCTCACTCCGCTATCCTTAAGAGCTCTATCCAGCTCTCTCTTGAAAGCATCCAACGAACTGGCCTCCACTGCCTTCTGAGGCAGAGAATTCCACACCATCGCCACTCTCTGACTGAAAAAGTTCTTCCTCTAAATGGCTTACCCCTTATTCTTAAACTGTGGCCCCTTGTTCTGGACTCCCCCAACATTGGGAACATGTTTCCTGCCTCTAATGTGTCCAATCCCCTAATTATCTTATATGTTTCAATAAGATCCCCCCTCATCCTTCTAAATTCCAGTGTATACACGCCTAATTGCTCCAGCCTTTCAACATACGACAGTCCCGCCATTCTGGGAATTAACCTAGTGAACCTATGCTGCACGCCCTCAATAGCAAGAATATCCTTCCTCAAATTTGGAGACCAAAACTGCACATAGTACTCCAGGTGCGGTCTCACCAGGGCCTGGTACAACTGTAGAAGGACCTCTTTGCTCCTATACTCAACTCCTCTTGTTACGAAGGCCAACATTCCATTGGCTTTCTTCACTGCCTGCTGTACCTGCATGCTTCCTTTCAGTGACTGGTGCACTAGGACACCCAGATCTCGTTGAACATCCCCTCTTCCTAACTTGACACCATTCAGATAATAATCTGCTTTTCTATTCTTACTTCCAAAGTGAATAACCTCACACTTATCTACATTAAACTGCATCTGCCATGTATCCGCCCATTCACACAACCTGTCCAAGTCACCCTGCAGCCTTATTGCATCTTCCTCACAATTCACACCACCCCCCAGCTTAGTATCATCTGCAAATTTGATAATGGTACTTTTAATCCCTTCATCTAAGTCATTAATGTATATCGTAAATAGCTGGGGTCCCAGCACCGAACCTTGCGGTACCCCACTGGTCACTGCCTGCCATTCTGAAAGGGACCCATTTATCCCCACTCTTTGCTTTCTGTCTGTCAACCAATTTTCTATCCATGTCAGTACCCTACCCCCAATACCATGTGCTCTAATTTTGCCCACTAATCTCCTATGTGGGACCTTGTCAAAGGCTTTCTGAAAGTCGAGGTACACCACATCCACTGACTCTCCCCTGTCAATTTTCCTAGTTACATCCTCAAAAAATTCCAGTAGATTTGTCAAGCATGATTTCCCCTTCGTAAATCCATGCTGACTCGGAATGATCCTGTTACTGCTATCCAAATGCTCAGCAATTTTGTCTTTTATAATTGACTCCAGCATCTTCCCCACCACTGATGTCAGACTAACTGGTCTATAATTACCCGTTTTCTCTCTCCCTCCTTTCTTAAAAAGTGGGATAACATTTGCTATCCTCCAATCCACAGGAACTGATCCTGAATCTATAGAACATTGAAAAATGATCTCCAATGCTTCCACTATTTCTAGAGCCACCTCCTTAAGTACCCTGGCTGCAGAGTCCGTGAATCAGGACCAGTGCATCAACTTAAAGCACTCACAAACAACCTCATCTGCTTCCTCAGACCAGCACTGCACGACTTTCTGTACCAGATCCTCCCGCTTCAGTTTCTGCTCGTAAGCAGCGAGTAGCAGCTCAGCCAGGTATCAGATTTACAAAAGTGCAGTCTGGGAATGGACCTGCATGTGTTTTGGATGGTTATGTAGCAGTGTTTAGTTTTAGATTTTAGATTTTTTTAGATTTAGATTCTACAGCGCGGAAACAGGCCCTTTCGGCCCACCAAGTCCGCGCCGCCCAGCGATCCCCGCACATTAACACTATCCTACACACACCAGGGACAATTTTTACATTTTACCCAGTCAATTAACCTACAAACCTGCACGTGTTTGGAGTGTGGGAGGAAACCGAAGATCTCGTAGAAAACCCACGCAGGTCACGGGGAGAACGTACAAACTCCATACAGACGGCGCCCGTAGTCAGGATCGAACCTGAGTCTCCGGCGCTGCATTCGCTGTAAGGCAGCAACTCTACCGCTGCTCCACCGTGCTGCCAAGTTTAGTTTTAGTTTAGAGACACAGCATGGAAACAAGCCATTCGGCCCATCGAGTCCACGCCGACCAGTGATCCCCATACACTAGTTCTATCCTGCACACTTGGGACAATTTTACACAGGCCAATTAACCGACAAACCTGCACGTCTTGGGAATGTGGGGAGAAACCGCAGCATCCGAAGAAATCCCAGGCAGTCACAGGGAAGAGGGTGTTTGGCCCTCTGTTTAGGCAGGAGATGTGTAGATAGTACTTTCACAGCACGTTCTTCAGGTTGTCCTGATCGAAGTCCCCCAGCGATTATGAACGCGTAACTTTGTTTCAAGACTATTGGTGACACTATGCGGTTGCTCAAGTGTAAGCCTAGCATCAGCCTGGGTGGGATGGAGACTGCTGTCAGGATGGACAAAGTGAATTCCCACAGCAGGTAGTAGGGGCAACACTTCACCGAAAGATATTACAGGTCTTGGGACCATACAAAGTTAATTAGCAAGCAGACCTCTCCATCCTTAACCAAGCCCAAAGATACTAGAAGAGCAAGATAGACCACTCGACCCGAAAAACTGTAGTATGTCATGGCGCCATTTTAGTAGGCAGAAACTTGCAGAAACATTTAAAAATAACAAAAAATCTGTAAATTGATAGATGAGATATATTCTGCATTTTTATGGTATCATCACACATACTGTTCTCCCAAAACATTGATTACACTACGAGAGGCATAGCGAACGGCGGGTTTTGCTTACTAAAATGGCGGACGTTACGCTCCATTGCGTACTACACTTCAGTATAGGCGATTTCAACGGAGTGGTTCATCTTGCTCCTCCAGTATCTTTGACCCAGCCCAAGGGCACTGTGTGCTCCCTCCATTGTAGTGAGAAGCCCACAGGTTGAATGGTACGTTCAGGTGAAACAGGATGGTGCCTTGTCTCTGTCAAACAGAGCACACACCAGTCCCTCAGTCCTTCGGCCATAAGCGTTTTATGTTTTATGTTGCTCCAGGTACCTCAGCCATCTTTATTGACAAAACCTCTAGCTGTGGCCATGATAGAAAGAATTCCCAAGACTACCTCGCACTATCCTAGTCACACTGCCTGGTCGAGGGGATAGGTGAAGGTTTCTATCAGCAAATCACTGCCACCTCCAGGCACTGTGAGATTTCATCTGTATTGTGTCCATGCTTCTGTAAATTCTTCATAAGTGAAATAGCAAGGAGTGAAATGGATCTAACAATCGTCCTCGCTGGAAATGAAAAAAAGTCAGAGGATAGCACCAATGCTCCGGCAATCAGTGCTTCACTGCCACACTGGATGTGAGATGCTGTTGACAGATCCAAGGAACAATTATTTCTGCACGTAACCTGTGATAAAGTTCCATTTTGTCTATCGCCAAAAAGAATCATTATCGAGGCAGCAAAAAAGTGACACTTACAGCCCAAGAAAAATAAAGCAAGGCTTTGTATCAATATAATCACACAACTAAATTGTGATAATTCACGGAAACAGCCAGTTGAATCGGAAATCAATTTAATCACTTTCACTCAAGTTGTCTCTTAGTTAATCTTTAATTCCTTGCATATGTGCTTTACAAATCATTTGTAAAAAAACCTTGCTTTTGCTTCAAGTTGTTCTTACTTCAAATGTGGATATGGGTTCAAATACGGAATACTAGTACAATTCACTGACAGTACTGATTCCTGAAAAACATGGCATTTCCAGATTCTTGCTAATGCAGTTGGGCAGTGGTAGAGTTGCTGCTTGACAGCCCCAGCATCCCAGGTTCGATCCTGATTACGGATGTGGTCCGTGCGGAGTTTGTACACTCTCCCTGTGATCGCGAGGGTTTTCTCCGGGTGCTCCGGTTTCCTACCACACTCCAAAGATGTGCAGGTCTGTCGGTTAATTGGCTTCTGTAAATTGCCACTAGTGTGTCGGATAGAACTAGGTAGGTTATCATTGGTTGACGTGGGCCAGTTTCCACATTGTATCTCTAACCTGAACTAAACTGAACTAAACTAAACTAGATGTTCTTTTTAACTCCTGACATTGGAGTTCACTGTGCCGAGCAATGTTCATTCCTTTAAGTGATACAAAAGTCCATGATAGAAAAGTTTTACTTTTTCCGTAATTGTGTCAGGCAGAAAAAACGAAAAGATCAACTCTTTACCAATTCTATGCGAAATAAAATTATGCCTGTGTTCAATTATTTATCGCGAATAAAAGAAGAGATTGAGAATCCCATAAATTGTAACAGGCCCTCAGCATCAGTTCCCACGTTCAGAATAAATTTCATAATGCCCTTTTCCACAATTGATGTGGCAATATTGATCATTCATCAATGGTAGCACATTAGCTCCTGAGTCTTTCGATCATGTCATTTGGTTACTTCATGGGTTCAGCTTTTGGCATGATCTTCAATTACAACCACAATGTATAAACGTGATTGATCGTGCTGTATAATAGACAATGTATTTATTCTTAAATGGTGCCCTTGAGGTGTTTTATGGCCATATCTCATTGGAGTCCAGAATCCACTGCCATCCATCCACAAGCCCAGAACCAGGTGTTGATTATTGAGTCACACAAAATTGTTTAATAATGTCTTTTCTTTTCCTGTAGACACAAGGAACTGCAGATGCTGGTTTACAATGTTCTCCAGAGATGCTGCCTGACTCATTGAGTTACTGTAGCACTTTGTGTCCTTTCTTTAATGGTGGGATCTGATTTTGATTTCAGATCAGAGTGAAACAGCCTCTTTGGGTCTGTCCGTGTGCGCGGGGGGAAGAGAGGGGAAGTTTTGTTGCCTCCATCACAGTGAGGGGGTGTTTGGAGTCACTGTGATGGATGCTTGTGTTGGGGTCGTGTGTCCTGTGTTCTTTTCTTTTTTGCTGTGCCTTGTGACTGCTGAAATTTCGTTCGGTATTTATACCGAATGACAATAAAGTTTTGTTATGTTATGTTATGTTATGTTTCTCCAATATACAAGACAATGCTGAAACCTGCAGGTTAGGCACTGTTTAGTTTAGAGATGCAGCGTGGAAACTGGCACTTTGACCACTGTAGTCCACACCGACCAATGATCCCCATACATTATCCTACACACCAGGGACAATTTACAATCTTTACCAAAGACAATTAACCTGCGAACCTGAACATCTTTGGAGAGTCTTGGAAGAAAACCCAGGCAGTCATGGGGAGAATGTCCAAACTCCGTTCAGACAGCACCCGTACAGCCAGCACCCGTAGTCAGGATCAAACCTGGGTCTCTGGCCCCTGTAAGGCAGCAACTCTACCACTGCGCCACCGTGCCGCTTCAGTGGAAAGGGAAGCAGAGTTAGTTTACACCAGATCTCCTTCATCGGAAACGTGAACTCTGTTCCACTTTCCACAGATTCCGCCCGACTGGTGAGTATTTGCAGTATTTTCGGTTTTCGTCTCAGAATTCGAGCATCTGCATTTATAAAAAAACATTTTCAAACTCCTTTCTGTGTTTAGCTGAAGATGTCCTGATCAAAATTAATCTCAACAATCTTAAACATATCACAACAGACAAAATGAACAGGTCATTTCCTCAGGAAAGCCACAGTGATGAGTGTGGCGTTAAGGATCAGGTGTCAAACTGGTTTAGTTGCTCGGTGGTCGAGTGTAAAAATCATTTGATACCCATACAAAATCGCAATATTTCTCCAAGAATAGCTTATTTAAATGACCTTTCCTCCCACTTTCTACTATTCTGCTTGTTCTATTCAGGCTAGTAGATTAGTCAGTTCACCAGACTTATAACTCTGCTTGGCTGACAAAAGTACAAGAATTCTTTACGGTCTTAAAGCTATACAGCACAAAAAAGCCTCTTCAGCCCAACTCACTCATACCAACCTAGACGCCCTATCTACCCTAAACCCACCTACCTTTTAATTTGAATTTAAAATCGTTGAGAACATTAGCGACGCAGTGGTGCTGGTTTCCGTCGGGCACGGTGACGGACGCCCCACACATCTCTGTCCTCCATCTTTTGTCTCTACACAAGCATCAACGTTTTCAGCATGGTCTTGTTTGGTCGCCCCGGGTTCCGTCTTCCATGGGCGGGTTCCCACTGTTTGCTGGTATTTCTGGATGGCGGTGGCAATGACCAGCGAGCCTCATTCTTCTCGACCTGATCTTCTCTGTCAGAGGTGGAATCTCCCCATAGAGCTGGGCGTTGGTGATGTGGTCTCTCCTACTGACATTTTGAATTTTTCTGAGCATTCGGGTGTAGGCACCATCGAGATACCTACCTGCTATTGGCATATACCCCTAAAGCTTTCCTATTGATGTACCTGTCCCAAATGTTTATAGTGCCTGCCTCAAATACCTCCTCTGGCACCTTGTTCCACACACTACCAACCCTCTGTATGAAAAAGTTGCCCACTAGATTCCTATTAAATCTTTCCCCTCTAACCTTAAACCTATGTCCTCTGGTTCTTGATTGGGTCCTGGGTAAAATACTTTGTGCATTCACCCTATCTGTTCCCCTCGTGATCTTAGACAATGCTATAAGATTATCCCTCAGCCTCCTGTGCTCCAAGGAATAAGGTCCTAGCATGCCCAACCTCTCCTTATAGCTCAGGCCCTCAAATCCTGGTAAATCTTTTTTACACTCCTCGTAATCTTTTCTCCACTCCTTTCAGCTTAACAACACCCTTCCTTGGTATGGTGACCAAAACTGAACACATTACTCCAAATGCAGCCTCACCAACATCTTGTACAACTTCTGTACCCAATTCCCTGACTGATGAAATCCAATGTATTTGCATTAGGCGAGAAATAGTATTGGGTAGACTGAGGGGACTGAAGGCTGATAAATCCCCAGGGCCTGTTGGTCTGCATCCCAGGGTACTCAAGGAGATGGCTCTAGAAATCGTGGACGCATTGGTGATCATTTTCCAATTTACTATAGATTCAGGATCAATTCCTGTGGATTGAAGGGTAGCTAATGTTATCCCACTTTTCAAGAAGAGCGAGAGAGAAAAGGGGGAATTACAGACCAGTTAGCCTGACATCGGTGGTGGGGAAGATGCTGGAGTCAATTATTAAAGAAGTAATAACAACGCAGTAAAAGGATAAGTCCAAGTCAGCATGGATTTATGAAGGGGAAATCCTGCTTGACTAATCTTCTGGAATTTTTTGAGGATGTGACAAGTAAAATGGATGAAGGAGAGCCAATGGATGTAGTATATCTAGACTTTCAGAGAGCCTTTGATGAGGTCCCACACAGGAGATTAGTGGGCAAAATTAGAGCACACGGTATTGGGGGTAGTGTATTGACATGGATAGAGAATTGGTTGACAGACAGGAAACAAAGAGCAGGAATAAACGGGTCCCTGTCAGAGCAGCAGGTAGTGGAGAGTGGGGTGCCGCAAGGCTCGGTGCTGGGGCCGCAACTATTTACAATATACATTAATGATTTGGATGATGGTATTAAAAATAACACTAGCAAATTTGCAGATGACACTAAGCTGGGTGGCAGTGTGAACTGCAAAGAGGATGCTAGGGGGTTGCAGGGTGACTTGGACAGGTTGAGTGGGCAGATGCATGGCAGATGCAGTATAATGTAGATAAACGTGAGGTTATCTACTTTGGCGCCAAAAATAAGGATGCAGATTATTATCTCAATGGTGTCAGGTTAGGTAAAAAGGAAGTGCAATGAGACCTGGGTGTCCTTGTACACCAGTCACTGAAAGTAAGTGTGCAGGAACAGCAGGCTGTAAAGAAAACTAATGGCATGTTGGCCTTCATAATGAGAGGATTTGAGTATAGGAGTAAAGAGGTCCTTCTGCAATTGTATAGGGCCCTGGTGAGACCACATCTGGAGTATTGTGTGCAGTTTTGGTGTCCTAATTTGAGGAAGGACATCCTTGCTATTGAGGCAGTGCAACGTGGGTTCACGAGGTTAATCCCAGGATGGAGGGACTGTCACATGAGGAAAGATTGGAAAGACTGGGCTTGTATTCACTGGAATTTAGGATGAGATGGGATCTTATAGAAATGTATAAAATTATGAAAGGACTGGACAAGCTAGATGCAAGAAAAATGTTCCCAACGTTGGGGGAGTCCAGAACCAGGGGCCACAGTCTAAGAATAAAGGGGAGTCATTTAAAACTGAGATGAGATAAAACTTTTTCACCCAGAGATTTGTGAATTTGTGGAATTCTCTGCCTTAGAAGGCTGTAGAGGCCAATTCACTGGATGAATTTAAAAGAGAGTTAGATAGAGCTCTAGGGGCTACCGGAATCAAGGGATATGGGGTGAAGGCAGGCACGGGTTACTGATTGTGGATGATCAGCCATGATCACAATGAATGGCGGTGCTGGCTCGAAGGGCCAATCCTAAATTTCTCTGCTCTGCAACTCTCCCAAGTGCCCTGTAATCCATTGTGAAGATCTTGCCCTGGTTTTCTTCCCAAAATGCAACATCTCGCACTTATCTGCATTAAACTCAATGATTAAATTAATCATTCCTCAGCCCACTTTCAAGATCAAGATCTTGCTTTTGATAGCCATCTTCACTATCTTTGATACTACCCTCTTTATACCATCTGCAAACATAATGGATCAATCCCTGGGGCACACCACCAGTCACAGGGCTCCAGATCTACATTTTCTGTGAAAATGGGTTAGAAGCTCAGAAGCGTGAAAACATTTGATCTTTCCAGCCGTTAATGGAGCAGCAACACCAATGAACTCAAAGTTTTCACACCAGCATTTTCTGTTTATTCCGAACTTAGGAACTGTTGGTATGGGCCTGTTAGAATTCCACAGATTCACCTGTGATGAATTTATATTGTTCAATCGAAAGATATTATATTAAAAAGCATTTTTTTAAAGTTCTGACTGCAGTTTATGTGGAAGATTAATAAACAAATATTTCTGTTACTTTGACATTTGGGACAGAATCTGCCAGATAATATATTTTATTTGAGAGGATTATGTCTCTTATTAATATTTTGGAATTATAGTCCACGATGTTGTTGTATTGGGACACACATGATAGATTGCCTGAGGCAAGACTCGGACTGAACCCTACCTACACACTACCCATGAGAAATAAATTAAAACTGTTACTAGCTTCTAACCTGGTTTAAATTATTCTTATTTTCTTAATTTATATTCTTGACCCTGCTTTATTAATAAATGATCTTGTCAGAGATAATTTAAAAAAAACACTGTGCAGATATAATCTTCGGATTATTTTTATGAAATCACTTTCTTAAGAGTGGCTTTCTAAAGGGCCTGTCCCACAGACGATTTTAAGGCGACTGCCAGCAACTAGGCTGTCGCCGACAGTTCGCCGGGGTGTCGCGGGCATGATTGAGAGGAGTCTTCCAAAAATCGTAGTGGATCTCAGCGCATCGCTGAGAAATCATCCGGAGTGATATTTCTCGGCGACAGCTGGCTTGTCGCCAGGTATCGTTGCTTATTGCGGGCGCTGTCGCATGCTGTCCCCAGGTTTGATAGGTTCTCTTAGATGCATTTAGAAGCACATAATATTAAAATAAGTAAAGTCATTTCAAAATACCATAAAATGCTTGTGTTTAACCAATTTATTTACCGTCAGGACATTTGACAGGTAGATTGGAGGCGACAGTTTGACAGTCAGGTAAGCATGGGAATTTTCACGATGTTTATGGCCATCAGCCATTACATTTAAAGTGGGCTCCCAACCCAGATATGCAACCCAGAAACCAGATATGCATCTCGCGTACATTTTCAAAGAATGCCCACACACTTTTCACAAAAATCCACTTAACCACTTAAATTATTATTTTTAATACAGTTATTAGTAAACTGGAAGTAAATCCAGTTTGTGCCTTGTTACAGCGAAGCTTGGTTTTTAAGTAACCCATGCAAGATGTTATATTTCAAAACTCTCAAGTACTTACCGACTTGTCAGTGATTTCAGTGAAAATTAGGACGCCGGAGAAGCATTGACAGCATGGGAATTTCGTGATGTTTCCGAAGACGCTGTAATCTTGACCTGACTCGGCATTGTCGAGGTCATTGTCATGGTCATTGTCGTGGTCATTGTCGTGGTCATTGTCGTGGTCATTGTCGTGGTCATTGTCATCAGGTAAAATAAAATTTTGGCGATCTGCTACGACTTTGACAGTCGCCGGCAGTCGCCAAAAAAATCGCCTAAGTGGGACAGGCCCTTAAGTCTTTTCAAAGCTAGAGAGAAAGAACAGCATTAACCACTGCAACAACAACAACAAAAATAAAGAGGGTTTGAACAGGATGAAATTATGCATCATTGTAGGAAATGAAATGTAGGATCCCACATATTGAACATTAAACTGCTACGATACCTGACGAGAAAAGATTAAAGCTTTCAACATGTTAAAGTTGTCACTAAAGGCTCAACTGCTATGACCAGAAGAAGGAGTGAATGGCAGCTGCTGGTTCTAGCTTAGTTTAGTTTAGAGACACAGCGCGGAAACAGGCCCTTCGGCCCAGCGAGTCTACACTGACCAGCGATCCCGGAACGTTAACACTACCCTACACACACTTGGGACAATTTGCACTTATATCAAGCCGATTTACCTACAAACCTGTAGGTCTTTGGAGTGTGGGAGGAAAGTTCTCGGAGAAAACCCACGCAGATCACGGGCAGAACGTACAAACTCCGTACAGTCGGCACATGTAGGCAGGATCGAACCCGGGTCTCTGGTGCTGTAAGGCAGGAAACATGTTCCCAATGTTGGGGGAGTCCAGAACAAGGGGCCACAGTTTAAGAATAAGGGGTAGGCCATTTAGAACGGAGATGAGGAAGAACTTTTTCAGTCAGAGAGTGGTGAAGGTGTGGAATTCTCTGCCTCAGAAGGCAGTGGAGGCCAGTTCGTTGGATGCTTTCAAGAGAGAGCTGGATAGAGCTCTTAAGGATAGCGGAGTGAGGGGGTATTGGGAGAAGGCAGGAACGGGGTACTGATTGAGAGTGATCAGCCATGATCGCATTGAATGGCGGTGCTGGCTCGAAGGGCTGAATGGCCTACTCCTGCACCTATTGTCTATTGTCTATTGTCTACCACTATGCACCGCCCATTGTGAACTTGTTACTGTGGTGTCCTGTAGAGTAGAGTCCTCCAGAAAAGGGTGTTAAGATGCTTTATTGCCATGCCAGCTGCTCAAATGTGTGACTGAACTTAATGAAAGGCGCACCAGAGCTGATAGATTATTTGACATCACAGAGGTAAACGAAATCTGCATTCACCTTGGATTAGCATAATAGGATGAGACTGGTGTCAACGTGAGCTATTTTAGGGAGAAGGAAGACAGCCCCGAGCACAGTAATATTAGCTGGCAAGGATTCTAACCTGGTTATGTCATAACCAAACATCATGGAGGCAAATGTGAATACATGCATGCAAATTATTCACAGGTATACTCATCAACCCTGACTGCTGTAGGACGCGGGTTGGAAATGAACTAAACATGGATCATTATGAATCGTTCATGATAGTTTTAATATTAACTTCAAAAATCTCTCATTTTACATATAGTTATTTGCAACCTTTGCTCTGTGTTATCCTGTTTTATCAACGTTCAGGGTCAGGCTTGATATTTTAAGTTAACTTGCTTCCTTTCTGATTGTTCACATCCTAAATATATAACTGTGTAGAACAGGTGCTGCTGTATCTGACAACCCTCCCGGTCTCAGCAGCCTTTCCCCGCTACTCCCTGACAGTCCTGATAAATCTTCTTTTCGAAGCTTGTCGTGGATGATTCTGTGAAGAAAAGGAACATTCGTGATTTAATTCTGTCTGTATTGAGTTGCAACAACAACTTACTGAGTTCCACACGTAGCTCAATCAGTAATCACTGGCAACCTTCACACATGGAACTCCATGATTTCTAAAATTATTCAAATCCCGAATATTATCTGGCACTGGAGATTGTATTTTCATTTCAGAAATTTCTCCTCATCTCATTCTTAATTCAATGTATGTTCGTTACACCAATTCTAATAATTAGCATGGTTTGCCATGGGCAGAATCCCCAACATCAGTTTTTTTTACACAGAGACTGGTGGGTGCTTGGAACAGGCCATCAGGAGTGATGGTGGAGGTAGATACGACAGTGGTGTTCAAGAGGCTTTGAGACAGGCACATGAATAGGCAGGGAATGAATTGATCCCTGGGATGGTGGGACTTACATATGAGGAAAGACTGGATAGACTGGGCTTGTACTCGCTGGAATTTAGAAGACTGAGGGGGGATCTTATAGAAACATATAAAATTCTTAAGGGGTTGGAGAGGCTAGATGCGGGAAGATTGTTCCCGATGTTGGGGGAGTCCAGAACCAGGGGTCACAGCTTAAGGATAAGGGGGAAGTCTTTTAGGACCGAGATGAGAAAAAAATTCTTCACACAGAGAGTGGTGAGTCTGTGGAATTCTCTGCCACAGAAGGTAGTTGAGGCCAGTTCATTGGCTATATTTAAGAGGGAGTTAGATGTGGCCCTTTTTGCTAAAGGGATCAGGGGTTATGGAGAGAAGGCTGGTACAGGCTACTGAGCTGGATGATCAGCCATGATCATATTGAATGGCGGTGCAGGCTCGAAGGGCCGAATGGCCTACTCCTGCACCTATTTTCTATGTTTCTATGACACAGACCATGTGCTAGCACATGGGATTAATTTAGTGCTCATCTAAATCATTCCTATTTTTCATGGTCGGCAAAGATATGATGGGCCAAAGGGCCAGTTCTGGTGCTGTTCTATTCGATGTTCCATTTTCTGTGTGTGGAGATGGGTGTTAAAATCTGGGGTGAATGTGGGGAGAATTTTTAAAAATGGGATTAATTAGGATTAGTGTAAGTGGTTGCTGATTTGGACACAGTGGGTGAAAGGGCATGTTTCTGTAGTCTACCACGCCACTACTCTATGACGGTACACAGGAGAGGTCCACCAATGCCCTGTAGAATAACTTCACTCTGCCCACCCAGGAAGAAAGATCCCCATGTTATCTTAGTTCATGGGGGGAACTGATGGAGTTTAACTCTCTCAAGGATATAAAATAAAGTTTTGAAATTGAAAGTGTTTTGAGATTAAATAATATCAGAATGAATGTTGACCTTTTCTCCCAAGAAAAAACTATTTTCCTTTCTGCATCTAGCCTCTGGTTACACAGCAGTACTGCCATCTTCATACTCAGAGAGGCACTACGACGGGATGTGACTTAAACAAAATCATCCAGGAATTGTAAAACAAGGAACTAGAAAACCTGTTTTCCAGTCATCAACCTTGATGTTGTCTAACATTTCATGAAGCTCTTCTGTGCACACGATTCTGAAACACTGAGAGGGTAGCAAAAGAAAATTGCAGATGTTGGAAGTCTGAACTAAAAACAGAGAATGCTGGAAACTCAGCAGGTCAGGCAATGACAATAAAGGGAAACCAGCAAAGAGCTAGTTCCTGCATTGTTGATTTTCAACTCAGATCTCTGATGGTTGTGGAGCCCAATCCTGCTCTCATTCCATGTTCTCATGGCCTCGCCGGGCTGATTGTTCTAGTGAAGGGTCATAGTTGGGTCTCAATTGAATGGGACCAGGGAGGTAAGAATCCAGTAGCTTCAGCACTGATCCAAATAGTAAATGGTGAAGAGTTGGAACCCAATATTGGGAGAGGTCACTTGACATCAGGCAGTGGAAGCAGAGTGATTACAACAATCAGTGACAATGTTGCTTTGTTCCTGCTGCAGGCTTGGTAGAATACCCAGGCACTGTACTTCAGGGTGAAATGTATACACTGTCAATTGCAAATCAGGTCAGGTTCCTATAATCAATGTAGGACTTCAACTTATCAATTTAAATAAGGTGTTTGCCTATTTCTGGAGCGCTGCCCATCCACTTTTGAGCTTTCTCTGCAATATAATGGGGCTTGCTCAGGATTATTCCACACCCCTGTTTCCTTCTCCAGCCAGCATAAAGCCCAGCTCACCCAAAGATCTGCTGCTCAGTCTTGTCCTGTGCCAGATCCCGGCCATGACCTAGACTTAATGACCCAACTGGCTCCTGGATTCTCAATCCCGCAAACGTAAAATTCATGCCTTCTCTGCTCCCTGATTCTAAAATCACCTCTAGTCCAACATTTCCCTGAGAACATAATGTTGTTCACTCATTGACTCACATAATTCTCAATATAACGATACAAATATGGGCAGAGGAAAACAAGGACACAATATTGAGCTGTTAGTATGTTCTCCAACACACAATTGTGAGGAATCCTATCCACTACAACCCATGCCATTTAAAACACAAATGTTTTATGATATAACTTATTTTAAGCATATCAGTTTGGGTCATAACTAGTAATTTCTCCTAAGCTGCCTGGTCTAGTTCCGCACATTGAAATGTCTGGTCAGATTTTATAGGGAAATTATATATTAGTGGAGGGTGTATTGGGAAAGAAGGAATTTCTGTTTCTACATAGAAGACCATTGGATACTCATTGAAGGTATTTATTCACAAAATGCTGCTGGAGTAACTCAGCAGGTCAGGCAGCATCTCGGGAGAGAAGGAATGGGCGACGTTTCGGGCCAAGAGCCTTCTTCAGATTGATGTCAGGGGGTCGGGACAAAGGAAGGATATAGGTGGAGACAGGAAGACAGTGGGAGATCTGGGAAGGGGAGGGGGATAGAGGGACAGAGGAACTATCTAAAGTTGGAGAAGTCGATGTTCATACCGCTGGGCTGCAAGCTGCCCAGGCGAAATATGAGGTGCTGTTCCTCCAATTTCCGGTGGGACTCACTATGGCACTGGAGGAGGCCCATGATAGAAAGGTCAGACTGGGAATGGGAGGGGGAGTTGAAGTGCTCAGCCACCGGGAGATCAGATCGGTTAATGCGGACTGAGCGCAGGTGTTGAGCGAAGGTCCAGCCCCCCCTGACATCAGTCTGAAGAAGGGTCTCGACCCGAAACGTCGCCCATTCCTTCTCTCCCGAGATGCTGCCTGACCTGCTGAGTTACTCCAGCATTTTGTGAATAAATACCTTCGATTTGTACCAGCATCTGCAGTTATTTCCTTACATTGGATACTCATTGTTCAGTTTGTGTGGTCATTTCCCCCACTCTTGATTAAGTACAGGACCTATCATAGTTTTTCAATAAGTAAGAATTTTTTTTCATTAATATAGAATCCTTCATGACAGGTTACACAAAGATTGAGCTGCCAATGAAGCAGTTTTGCACTGTAGCTTATCATAAGGATTGAGTTACTCCAGCATTTTCTGATACCTTCGATTTGTACCAGCATATCATCATCATCATCATATATATACAGCCGGAAACAGGCCCTTTCGGCCCTCCAAGTCCGTGCCGCCCAGTGATCCCCGTACATTAACACTATCCTACACCCACTAGGGACAATTTTTACATTTACCCAGCCAATTAACCTACATACCTGTACGTCTTTGGAGTGTGGGAGGAAACCGAAGATCTCGGAGAAAACCCACGCAGGTCACGGGGAGAACGTACAAACTCCTTACAGTGCAGCACCCGTAGTCAGGATCGAACCTGAGTCTCCGGCGCTGCATTCGCTGTAAAGCAGCAACTCTACCGCTGCGCTGCAAGTTATTTTCTTACAAAACGGATTGAAATTATCAATTGAAATTAATTGACCCACAAATATAACCATCGAGAACCTTCAGCAAATGGCATGATCAACCATAGACAAGGACACCAGAATGCAGGAACATAATCTGCAAATTGTGAGACTCTGCCAGAACAGATTTATTTTCAGTTCGTTATTAGAGTTTGTAACTTTGGTTTGGTCATTTTATGAAGTTACAAGGGAATTTTGAGATGATGTGGCTGCCCAAAGATATACTTTAAACTGGCCACATACCCAATGAAAATATAACTTCATTTTGCTTTTATAATATTTACATGAGAACAATTTTTCTATCTTCCAGATATGGTTTCCTGTTTGTAAAAACACTTGCTATTGATTATAGGAACCTGATTAGCAGTTGTAAATTAAGATGTTGAAATATGGAAATTATTGTCTCATTAAAGTGGAAGATAAAGAGATGAATTCCCAATTGATATCTAAAGGACTTCAAATTTCCTCTATAGAAGGTCACATTAACATTCTCTGGGATTTTGAGGGAGGCACCTTGATTGCCTTCTGATGTTGCAAGCAATTGTTTCTACAAGCTCAGCACTGCCACCAAGTGTCATTTATTGGCATAGCATTAGTTTATAATGTAGTTTATAATCCCTCTTCTGCAAGGAGCTGATCACTGGGCTGATTTTCCCATAAGGGTCTCGACCCGAAACGTCACCCATTCCCTCTCTCCTAAGCTGCTGCCTGACCTGCTGAAACAGCATTTTGTAATAACTTCCCACAGGTTACTTCAAGCTCCTCCTATTCACATATAAAGCCCTAAATGGACATTCCCCACCCTACATCAAAAATCTTCTAACCCACCTCTCTAACTCCAGGTCCCTCAGGTCGGCCGACTTGGGGCTACTCACTATCCCGCGGTCTAGGCTTAAGCTCAGGGGTGACCGTGCTTTTGCGGTTGCATCTCCTAGACTGTGGAACAGCATCCCTCTCCCCATCAGAACTGCCCCCTCCATCGTCTCCTTTAAGTCCAGGCTCAAAACCTATTTCTACTCCCTAGCGTTTGAGGCTCATTGAGGAGGCGCTGTGAACTGTTTTGTATGTGCTGTTATGTTTGCGTGCTACTGTATGTTTCATTTTTTCCTTAGTACATAATCAGATGTACAGCACTTTGGTCAACGTGGGTCGTTTTTAAATGTGCTATACAAATAAAATTGACTTGACTTGACTTGACTTGACTATTTATTCAGGTCAGCCAACTGCCCATGTCTCCATCACAAGAGACAGACTATCCACTGACGTCTATTATAAACCTACTGACTTCCACAACTATCTAGACTCCACTGCTTCCCACCCTACCTCCTGCAAAGACTGTATCCCTTGGTCTTGCCTCTATGCCACATCTGCGCCCAAGATGAGGTGTTCCATACCAGGACATCCGAGACGTCCTCATTCTTTACGTGATCTCCCCGTTGCTAAACACTTTAACTTCGGTGGCACAGGGGTAGAGTTGCTGCCTTACAGCGCTTGCAGCGCTGGAGACCCGGGTTCGATCCCGACTACAGGTGCTGTCTGCACGGAGTCTGTACGTTATCCCCGTGACCGCGTGGGTTTTCTTCGAGATCTTCGGTTTCCTCCCACACTCCAGAGACTTACAGGTATGTAGGTTAATTGGCTTGGTGTATGTGTAAAATTGTCCCCAGTGTGTGTAGGATGGTGTTAATGTGCGGGGATCGCTGGTCGGCGTGGACTCAGTGGGCTCAAGGTCCTGTTTCCACGCTGTTTCTCTGAAACTGAAACTAAAACTAAATTCCCCCTCCCATTCCCACACTGACCTTTCTGCCCTGGGCCTCCTCTACTGTCCTCTACAATGAGGCCCAATGCAAATTGGAGGAACAGGACCTCATATTTTGCTTGGGCAGCTTGCAACCCAATGGTATGAATTGTGATTTCTCTAACTTCAAGTAACTCTTGCATTCCCTCTCTCTACGTCCCTCCTCCATCCTGGTCACTGTACTAGTTTCACTGGCATCCTGGTCTACAACTCATTTTCACTTAGCCCACAGGTAACAATGGACCATTTCCTTTATTTTCGTTACTTTTCTGCATATCCTTCACTTCTTTGTTCTATATCACGCTAGATTGCTGTCTATATCTCTCTTTCCCTTTCCCCTAACTCTCAGTTTGAAGAAGGGTCTCGATCCGAAATGTCACCCATTCCTTCTCTCCGGAGATGCTGCTGAGTTACTCCAGCATTTTGTGTCTATCTTTGGTGTAAACCAGCGTCTACGGTTCCTTCCCACACAGCTGCCCCTGTGACTGATTGTTCCATTACCTCGGCAGTTTTTATTTGTGGTTGTCAATTTGGTCTGGTGAACAGACTAAGAAGGGTAACATTGATCTTCATTATTTATTTGTGTTCTTATATTATACCTCCTCTAGTATCCACTTTTTATAATTCATTAAATACCATTATTACCCTTTCAGTTACCTCCACCTGAGCTATCATTGTTTCATCTCTTCTGTCCTATCACAAAGCTTTCATTGCATTCTCTGTTCCTCCACCCTCCAGTTTCTCTCTCTCTCTCTCTCTCTCTCTCTCTCTCTCTCTCTCTCTCTCTCTCTCTCTCTCTCTCTCTCTCTCTCTCTCTCTCTCTCTCTCTCTCTCTCTCTCTCTCTCACACACACACACACTCTCACTATCTCTCTCTCACTCTCTCTCTCTCTCTCTCTCTCTCTCTCTCTCTCTCTCTCTCTCTCTCTCTCTCTCTCTCTCTCTCTCTCTCTCTCTCTCTCACACACACACTCTCTCTCTCTCTCTCTCTCTCTCTCTCTCTCTCTCTCTCTCTCTCTCTCTCTCTCTCTCTCTCTCTCTATCTCTCTCTCTCTCTCTCCCTCTCTCTCTCTCTCTCTCTCTCTCTCTCTCTCTCTCTATCTCTCGTTGTCACCTGACTCACTGATTATTTCCAGTAGCACCTGTTTTATTTCAGGTTCCCAACACTTGGAGTATTTTCGTTTGGGATCTTTTTCTGGGAATGATGGGAAATAGAATGACAAAATCAAGGAATATTTCCCACACAACAGGAGACCATTTGGTTCAATACCTTTGTGCTTGTTGAACAACAGTTAGGCAGAATAATGCCAACCTCCAGCATTGCCAATTTCAGGTAGGTCTTGGCTTTTTGCCAACACACCCAACCCTAGCATCAATGAAATGTTTACAGGGTTCCTGTCTCTACCATGCTCTGGGTGAAACCATTTTCCTTGTCTCCCATTTACTCTTCAAACCAATTAAAGGTCCACCACCAGTTTTCTGTCAACCGATTGTCTGGAACTTCCTTTTACAACATCACGGGAGCGCTCTTGAAATCCCCCCTCAAAAATATGGTGCCTTGGCCGTGTAATGTGGCCGATCTTGACCTTCTGCGCAGATCAGGGGGTCAGATTTGCTCCGTACAGCTGGGTTTCTGGAACTCCGGCCCAGCCGGAGCCAGCAGATCCACTCCCAAAGTCCGACGTCCAAAGCTGACTTTGCGGGCTGGTATCTCGGTCGCTCAGCGGCCTAGGCAGACTGTTCTGGTACCATTAGACTCCTCTCGGACGCCATCACCTTTGTAGGTTTGGCAAAATGGATAACCCAGAATGGCTCTGGAACCAAGGTTGCTGGCAGACCTGTACTTATAGACAATAGACAATAGGTGCAGGAGGAGGCCATTCGGCCCTTCGAGCCAGCTCCGCCATTCAATGTGATCATCGCTGATCATTCTCAATCAGTACCCCGTTCCTGCCTTCTCCCCATACCCCCTGACTCTGCTATCCTTAAGAGCTCTATCCAGCTCTCTCTTGAATTGGTGCTTTTTGATCTTTAGGCTCTTCTGCTAAGAGAATGAAGTGTCGGGTCATAGAGTTGTACAGCATGGGAACAATCCCTTTGGTCCACCTTGACTATTGTTCTTTATCTCCTTCGACTTCTTTGACTATGTTGGCCATGTTGGTACACTGGTATTCCTTTTTGTCTTCATCTGACCCATAGCCCTCTAAACCCTTCCTATCCACATGTCTATCTAAATGTATTTTAAAAGTAATGTTTTTACTTGCTTCTAAAGCTTTTGTTGGCAACTCATTCAAGATAAGACTACCCTATGAGTTAAAAACCTGCCTCCATAGTCCCTCTTAAATATCTCCCCTCACCTTCATTCTATGTACTCTAGTTTTGGAATCTTCTACCCTGGGAAAAAGACTATGAGCATTCACCTGATCAATGAACCTCATGATCTTATACACTTCAATAAGATCACCCCTGAACACCCTGCACTCCAAATAAAAAGTCACCCCATATCCCACCTCAGGCCTGCAATTCCTGGTAACATCCTGGTGAATATCTTCTGCACTTCTCCAACTTAATGAATTCTTCCTGTAGCCAGAACTCCAAGTGTGGTCTTACCAGTGACTTGTACAACTGCATCATGAATGTTCCAGGTTTTGTACTCAGTACCCTTCCCAATAAAGGGTACTGCCAGATGCCTTGTGCACCACTTGGCCAATCTGGCTCACCACGAAACATGAACCAGTACTCTCTGATCTCTCTGTCCTGCTTCACTTTCTAGGTTAAACTCTGTGTAAGTCTTACATATCAAAGCGCAACACCTCACACTTGTTAAAGTTAAAGCCAGGAGTTGTGGTTGAGACCAGATGTCTAAGTGCCGGGTATTGGATAAAATTAGTGTATCTAGGACCAGAAAGTATAAAATAAGATTAATACGTCTAGGGCTATACATAAATGCCATGATTTGGTTGAATAGGACCAGGGAAACATCAAAAGACGACCCATCTAGGTGTGGTCTAGGCTAAGATTAGAGTATTAAGATCGGAAGACATAGGATGAGACATGTGTGTTTAGGATGAGGTGGTTTAGACTAAGATTGGAATATCAGGAGCAGGGGTATAGGCTCATGTATCGATGTCTAGATGAAAAATTACAGATTAGGACTAAGATGTGAAGGAGCAGGATTATGGAATAGGAATATTGCCTCTAGTAGCAGAGGTATATCTTAAGATGTGGGAGTTAAAGCTAAGATTAGTGTTATGTTTTGTAGTTGTGAAATCCAGATAAAAAGAAAGAACGGAGGCAGCACTTTGTGTCATGGTTCACATTTAGTAACTTCCAATTTAATGGATTCTGCTGTTAATGGCTTCTTCTCTTGGTCAGGTGACGTTAGTACGCCCTGTACTCAACTGGCATGTTACAACGACATATCTTCAAAAGATGACTTTATAACCTCCCCTTTCTTTAAAGAAAATGTCTTTTAAGAGTATTTGTAATCTGCATCACAGAGTCTGGGTGCAGGTTTTATGTTCCTTCTACTCCTTGTAGATCTTATAATCATGTGTTCAGTGTCTTCTAACTTCTTTGCCTTGACATCTGGTGACTACAGATTGTGTGTTCTGTGGTAGTGTTGGCATTGTGCCCCATGTTGTCATTGTGGTCGCAAGTGTTGTGGCTGTTGATGGCCAACATCTCTAATTAACCAGGCCAGGCGTTGGCTGGATGAGACCCCTTCTCCTTCTAAACTGCCTCCCAATCTCTGTCTCAACAAGGTATGATCTGACAGTCTCGGCTTTTCCAAGTTTTGCAGGTGTCCATGGTTTCAGGACTAGATCCTAGGCATCTCTCAACAGTTCTGGCAATGTTTTGGCATGTCTGTTGAAAAACTGGCTTCCTTCAGTTTGAGCATCAGTCAGCCATTGTCGTACTTCCTTGTGGTCTTGTGAAGGATGTGTTTTGCTTGGCAGGGTTTGAGTTTTCGTTTTTTTTTAGTTTAGAGATGCAGTGTGGAAACAGGCCTTTCAGCACACCGTGTCCGCACCGACCAGCAATCCCCGCACATTGACACTATCCTACACACACTAGTAATGTAGGTTAAGATTGGGCAGTTTATGCCCGACAGTGTAGGCTAAGATAAACTTGTCACACACTGAATCATTTAGACTAAGATTTTGTTTTCTAGGACTGGGTGCAGTGACAAAGAATTAGAGTGACTGAGTGCAGATATTAGATTGCACAAATTTAGCTCCAGAGTTACAGACTATGATTAAACTATATTTGGACAGGTTCATGGAAAGTAAAGGTGGATATGGGTCAAACGCAGTCGGGTTGGACTACTGCAGGTGGGATTTCTTTGTTAGCATGGGCAAGTTGGACCGAAGGGCCTTTCTCCATGTTGTATGACCCTGTGACTATATGACTCTATGATTAGAGTGTGACCTACATTACTAGTGTGTGTAGAGTGTGGCCTAAGGGGTAGGCCATTTAGAACGGAGATGAGGAAGAACTTTTTCAGTCAGAGAGTGGTGAAGGTGTGGAATTCTCTGCCTCAGAAGGCAGTGGAGGCCAGTTCGTTGGATGCTTTCAAGAGAGAGCTGGATAGAGCTCTTAAGGATAGCGGAGTGAGGAGGTATGGGGAGAAGGCAGGAACGGGGTACTGATTGAGAGTGATCAGCAATGATCGCATTGAATGGCGGTGCTGGCTCGAAGGGCTGAATGGCCTACTCCTGCACCTATTGTCTATTGTCTATTGTCTATTGACAAGGGTTGTAGGTTAAGAATATTATGGCTAAAAGCAGGGTTATAGGCTAAGATTAAGGCTATACAGATGAGAAATGTAGACTAATATCAGGATTTCCTGGACTAGATTTATAGACAAGATTTATGGAGCTTTTGAAATTAGGTATTGGCTAGATTTAAAATATTTGGTATCCAAGGGTATATGCTCAGATTAAGGTATCCAGGAGTAGGACCATCTATGTACTAAAACTCTTGTTTGTTTGTTTGTTCGTTCCTGAACTGCAGCAGGGGAGGGGGAAAGGGGGGGGAGAGGGAAGGGGAGAGGGGAAGGGGGAGGGGGGAGAGGGGAGGGGGAGGGGGGAGAGGGGAGGGGGAGGGGGAGGGGGGAGGGGGGAGGGGGAGGGGGGAGGGGGGAGGGGGAGGGGGGAGAGGAGAGGGTGCTGCATCAATGCAGGAGAGGTTTAGGCGCAAAGGGTCCACTTGGTCTTGTAGTTACTAAATGTCAAGGACATAGTAAACAGGATACATACTGTAATGATAAATACAAATAAATACAAAGACATATGGAAGACAGTAGAATAATGTGATTTTTGAGCAAAATCTGAGTAATGCAAAATATAGTAGGAAAATAACTGCAGATGCAGGTTCAAATCGAAGGTAGACACAAAATGCTGGAGTAACTCAGCGGGTCAGGCAGCATCTCAGGAGAGAAGGAATAGATGATGTTTCGGGTCGAGACCCTTCTTCAGATTGATCCAGTCTGAAGAAGGGACTCGACCCGAAATGTCACCTATTCCTTCTCTCCTGAGATGCTGCCTGACCCGCTGAGTTACTCCAGCATTTTGTGTCTACCTTCAATGCACAATATAGAATATGTTTAGAGTGTTCACAATTAGGAATATAGGGTAAGTGGGTGCTGAGGGTCAGCGATGTACAATAGGGTTAATGTGCCGAGGATCAAGGAAATAGGTCAGGTTTAGGGTGTTTAGAATCAAGGGTACAGATGGGTTTAGGACATCTCAGACCAGATAGGTCGGTATGGGCTAAGATTGGGTTGACTTGGGCAAAAGCTGGAAACTATGATGAGGGTGTAAAAAGTCAGTGACACAGGATAATGCAAATGCCTAGGACCAGGGATTTAATTATGAGTTAAAATAATAATAATATTTTCCTTTATTTGTCCCACACCGGGGAAATTTACAGTGTTACAGTAGCAAAGTGGACAGCAAGAGAACATTCATTATTAATAAAAGTAAAGACAAGGATAAATTGTCATCAGTTTACTGTGTATTCCTTAACTGCTTCTGTTGACTCATCTGCTGGGAGCAGTGCTGGTTGTGCAGTCTCACAGCAGCGGGAACGAAGGACCTCCTATATCTCTCCTTCACACACTTGGGGTGAAGGAGTCTGTCACTGAAGGAGCTACTTAGAGCAGTGACAGTGTCCTGCATGGGGTGGGAGTCGTTGTCCAGCAGCGATGTTATCTTTGCCATCATCCTCCTCTCTCCCACCGCCTGCACTGTCGAGGGGGCAACCCAGGACAGAGCTGGCCTTCCTGACCAGCTTGCCGAGTCTCTTCCCCTCCGCTGCTGAGATGCTGCTGCTCCAGCAGACCCAGAGTTCATCACTTGCATCACTGTGAAAAGTTAATATTACAATGTCTGTGATCATGTGTGATGTCTGTGGACGAAGATTAGAAGGTTTTGGACTAGAGGTGTAGGCTCTGACTATAAGTGTAGCCTAAAATTAATGTGTCTGGGACAAAAATGGTATAGGCTGAGGTTGGGGTGTCTTGGGCCAAAGGTATAAGTTTGCTGATAGCACCAGTACTCTGGTAAGGATGAGGGTGCTTTGGACCACATGACATGTGCACACTAAGACTAGAGTCTCTGAAATCTGGTTTATCTGCTTGGATCACCATGTCTAGAACTAGGGCATATACACTGAGGCAATTGTGTCTCAGGCCATGGGTGTAGCCCAGAATTAGCTGTTTCGGGCCAGGATTAGACTAAATCAAGAGTGCTTATGACCAAAAGTGATATATGTACCAGCTTAAAAATATTGTAGGCATTGGAAGAAAACACAGAAGAGCAATCTCAATTATTTTGTTGATGTATCCATGAAGCTTCTGTTTATCAGTGTATACTGTCCGATACATTAAAAGGAGCTTCTTACTGTAATTCTGAACACACTCTCTGATCAATGTACTGAATCAAAACCTAATCAAATCCATTTCCATGTCACAACTAAAAATTGTTTCAATTTTTAAGAACTGTAAATCAGGATATGTTAAGTTGTGATGCTTCGTTTATACACATGGTGGCAGCAAATTGCAGAGACAATGTTTTTGTGGGTAGGAAGACTGCTTACACACACACACACACAAAAACTCATCCTGTGTAGGAAAGAACTGCAGATGCTGGTATAACTGCAGATGAAGGTAGACACAAAATGCTGGAGTTACTCAGCATCTCTGAAGAGAAGGAATGGGTGATGTTTCGGGTCGAAACACTTCTTCAGAACTCATCCTGTGCTCTCTGTATTAAAGATGAGATGCAGTGTGGGCAGTGAACTCCACATCAGAAAGTTGGAAACCAAAATTCACTGAGCGGACATTATTTATCTGCACATTTTGCATATCGAACCTGTGGAATTCTGTGCAGACTTGTCGCTATTCCTACCCTGTGGAACTTCATGCATTCTTTCAGCGATCGGTCACTGAGGAATATTGCACAAACTTTCTGCTAAAATTTCTGATGCTTTCCATATCGTAATTGATGCACAGCTGCCAAATAGGATGCAGAAAAGCCAGGACTGTACGATTTGTGGATGTCTGTAAGCCACATCACAGAGGATCTGACATGGGCAACACACATTGCCGCACTGGTGGGTAAGGCAAAGCAGTGCCTTTACCACCTTAGACAGCTGAGGAAATTCAGAGTGTCTCTGAGGATCCTTCATTGTTCTACTCTGGGGCTGTAGAGAGCATCCTGTCCGGCAACATCACAGTCCGGTTTGGGAACAGCTCTGCCCAGGACAGGAAGGCCCTGCAGAGAGTAGTGCGTTTGGCAGAATGCACCATGGGAACTACACTCGCCCCCCTGCAGGACCTATACATCAGGAGGTGCAGATCAAGAGCAAGCAAGATAATGAGGGACCCCTCTTATACATCAGCGAGACCAAAAGTAGACTGGGCGATCGTTTCGCTGAACACCTTCACTCAGTCCACCTGAGCCTACTTGACCTCTCGGTTGCCAAACACTTTAATTCCCCCTCCCATTTCTACACTGGCCTTTCTGTCCTGGGCCTCCATCATTGTCACAGTGAGGCCAAATGCAAATTGGAGGAATAGCACCTCATATTTCGCTTGGGCACCTTACAACCCAGCGGTATGAATCTTAATTTCTCTAACTTCAAGTAACCCTTGCATCCCCTCTCTCTCCATCCCTCCCCCTACTATCAATGTCGTCCTGGTGTGTTTCATTGTCTGTAGCTCGTTTTCACCCAGCCCACATCTAACAATGGCCTGCTTCCTTTATCATCATTACTTTTTGCATATCTTTCATTCACTTGTTCTACTGTATATCTCTCTAGATCACTGTCTATATCTCTCATTTCCCTTTCCCCTAACTCTCAGTCTGAAGAAGGGTATCGACCCGAATCGTCACCTGTTCCTTTTCTCCAGAGATGCTGTCTGACCCGCTGAGTTACTCCAGCTTTTTGTGTCTATCTTCGAGACAAAAAACACATGGGTTGAAATGGGAGAGATGACTGTGGGTTGAAATGGGAGAGATGACTGTGGGATGGTTTTGCAGGGATGCTCCTGATTATCTGTTGTAGCGCCAATGATGAAAAACGCTCAGCCAAATGTCCCATCATCTTTCTTGCACCAGCATTATAATAAGCAAGCTGATACCTCCCTCCCCTTGAAAATCCAACAACCCCTCATCCCCAACATGTATCCCTCATTCTTGGAATGACTGCATCGAGAACACACATAATAAGACCAGATTTCTTCTACTGCACAAGGAAAGCCACATAATTGCCATTGTCAGAACTGTAATCAATAGCTCCCTGCAGTCATTAAACTGCTTAGAATTAATTCACAAATGTTACATTAAAGAAAATAGTCACAATGAATCAGAAACAGCCTGATTGCTTCCAGCTGGTTACATAGTGAATGCTTAAATATGATTCTGATTAATTAGTTGACATTCCTCTATATGGATCATACCCATCACCAGTAGACTGCTGTGACAAGATTGTAGTAAAAGTGGTTGCTATGCTTCACATTTTATTCGCAGATGCATTAACATTCCCCATAGATCTTCACAACGACTGTTTCTAGTTCATTTTAACCAAACGGAAAGCAAATAGGGTTTATCACGCATCTAAAATCAAACAGGTCTGGAAGTGGCAATGAAATGTCATCATCTTGAAATTTCTCAGGAAAGCAGCCAACATAATCAAAGACCTTTCCCACCCCTGGTATTCCTTCTTCTCCCTACTCCAATCTGACTGAAGATACAAAAGCTTGAAAGCACATACCACCAGACTAAGGGACAGCTTCTTCCCCTCTGTTATCAGGTTTCTGAGTGGTCTTTCTATAAGCTAGGGTATGGTCTGATTTTCCTCTACCTCATTGCGGACATTGGACTTTGTCTCTGGAATTGTTGCGTTATAGTGCTGACAAGTACATTCTGCACTCAGTACCTCCCCCACACTCTACCTATGTACTCAAATGTGGCTTGATTGTACTTATGGAGAGTATTATCTGATTTGATTTGATTGGATAGCATGCAAAAAAATACAAATAAATACAAATAAATACCAAGACATATGGAAGACAGTAGAATAATGTGATTTTTGAGCAAAATCTGAGTAATGCAAAATATAGTAGGAAAATAACTGCAGATGCAGGTTCAAATCGAAGGTAGACACAATATGCTGGAGTAACTCAGCGGGTCAGGCAGCATCTCAGGAGATCAGGAATGGATGATGTTTCGGGTCAAGACCCTTCTTCAGACTGAAGGTGACGTTTCGGGTCGAGACCCTCCTTCAGATTGATCCAGTCTGAAGAAGGGTCTCGACCCGAAACGTCACCCATTCCTTCTCTCCTGAGATGCTGCCTGACCCGCTGAGTTACTCCAGCATTTTGTGTCTACCTTCAATGCACAATATAGAATATGTTTAGAGTGTTCACAATTAGGAATATAGGGTAAGTGGGTGCTGAGGGTCAGCGATGTACAATAGGGTTAATGTGCCGAGGATCAAGGAAATAGGTCAGGTTTAGGGTGTTTAGAATCAAGGGTACAGATGGGTGCAGATGACATCTCAGACCAGATAGGTCGATATGGGCTAAGATTGGGTTGACTTGGGCAAAAGCTAGAAACTATGATTAGGGTGTAAAAAGTCAGTGACACAGGATAATGCAAATGCCTAGGACCAGGGATGCCAGCTGAATTGAGTTAATATAATAATAATATTTTCCTTTATTTGTCCCACACCGGGGAAATTTACAGTGTTACAGCAGCAAAGTGGATAGCAAGAGAGCATTCATTATTAATAAAAATAAAGACAAGGATAAATTGTCATCAGTTTACTGTGTATTCCTTAACTGTTATTGTTGACTCGTCTGCTGGGAGCTGTGCTGGTTGTGCAGTCTCACAGCAGCGGGAAGGAAGGACCTCCTATATCTCTCCTTCACACACTTGGGGTGAAGGAGCCTGTCACTGAAGGAGCTACTCAGTGCAGTGACAGTGTCCTGCATGGGGTGGGAGTCGTTGTCCAGCAGCGATGTTAACTTTACCATCATCCTCCTCTCTCCCACCACCTGCACTGAGTCGAGGGGGAAACCCAGGACAGAGCTGGCCTTCCTGACCAGCTTGCCGAGTCTCTTCCCTTCCGCTGCTGAGATGCTGCTGCTCCAGCGGACCCAGAGTTCATCACTTGCATCACTGTGAAAAGTTGATATTACAATGTCTGTGATCATGTGTGATGTCTGTGGACGGAGATTAGAAGGTTTTGGACTAGAGGTGTAGGCTCTGACTATAAGTGTAGCCTAAAATTAATGTGTCTGGGACAAATGGTATAGGCTGAGGTTGGGGTGTCTTGGGCCAAAGGTATAAGTTTGCTGATAGCACCAGTCACGTGTGGCTGCGCCTAACGGCTGCTGCTCGCTGGCATTCTGTTTGTTTTCTTTCCTTTTTTTTTGTTTGTGTGTCGGTGTTGGGATGGTTTTTGTTTCTGTTTTTGGCCATGTATGTATGTGTGGGGGGGCGGGGGGTGGTGGGGTGGGGGAAACCTTTCTTTTATTAGGTCTCTTCCCCGGGGCGCAGCTCGGCCGCGGGGCCTTCCATCGCCCGGCGCGGCTTGGCCGCTGAACTTAACATCGCCGGCGCGGCTCGGCCGCGGGACCTAACAATGCCCGGCGCGGCTCGGCCGCGGGGCCTTCCATCGCCCGGTACGGCCGCGGGACGTTTCAGCGCTCGGTGCGGCTCGGCCGCGGGGCCTTCCATCGCCCGGCGCGGCTCGGCCGCGGAACTGTTCAGCGCCTGGCGCGGCCGCGGGGCCTTCCATCGCCTGGCGCGGCTAGGCTGCTGGAATTAACATCGCCGGCGCGGCTCGGCTGCGGGACTTAGCAGCGCCCGGTGCGGCTCGGCCGTGGGGCCTTCCATCGCCCGGTGCAGCTCGGCTGCTGGACTTAACATCGCCAGCGCGGCTCGGCCGCGGGACGTTTCAGTGCCCGGTGCGGCTTGGCCGCGGGGCCTTCCATCCCCTTGCGGGGGCTGTGCTTGTCGGTCGCCTCGGTAGGGGTCGAGCTGCCTGTCCGTGGTCGTGGGGGGAAGAGAGTTGAAGTTTTGTTGCCTTCCATCACAGTGAGGGGGTGTTTGGAGTCACTGTGATGGATGTTTGTGTTGGGGTCGTGTGTCCTGTGTTCTTTTCTTTTTTGTTGTGTTCTGTGACTGCTGCAATTTCGTTCGGTATCTGTACCGAATGACAATAAAGTTCTGTATATATCTGTATACTCTGGTAAGGATGAGGGTGCTTTGGACCACATGACATGTGCACACTAAGACTAGAGTCTCTGGAACCTGGTTTATCTGCTTGGATCACCATGTCTAGAACTAGGGCATATACACTGAGACAATTGTGTCTCAGGCCATGGGTGCAGCCCAGAATTAGCTGTTTCAGGCCAGGATTAGACTAAATCAAGAGTGTTTATGACCAAAAGTGATATATGTACCAGCTTAAAAATATTGTAGGCATTGGAAGAAAACACAGAAGAGCAATCTCAATTATTTTGTTGATGTTCATATTTTCATTTTTTTTTCTTTTCATATTTCAGATACAGCGCGGAAACAGGCCTTTTCGGCCAACCAAGTCCGCACCGCCCAGCGATCCCCGCACATTAACACTATCCTACACACACTAGGGACAATTTTCACATTTACCCAGTCAATTAACCTACATACCTGTACGTCTTTGGATGTATCCATGAAGCTTCTGTTTATCAGTGTAAAATGTCCGATACATTAAAAGCAGCTTCTTACTGTAATGCTGAACACACTCTCTGATCAATGTACTGAATCAAAACCTAATCAAATCAATTTTCATGTCACAACAAAAAATGGTTTCAATTTTTAAGAACTGTAAATCAGGATATGTTAAGTTGTGATGCTTCGTTTATACACATGGTGGCAGCAAATTGCAGAGAGAATCTTTTTGTGGGTAGGAAGACTGCTTACACACACACAAAAACTCATCCTGTGTAGGAAAGAACTGCAGATGCTGGTATAACTGCAGATGAAGGTAGACACAAAATGCTGGAGTTACTCAGCATCTCTGGAGAGAAGGAATGGGTGACGTTTCGGGTCGAGACCCTTCTTCAGAACTCATCCTGTGCTCTCTGTATTAAAGATGAGATGCAGTGTGGGCAGTGAACTCCACATCAGAAAGTTGGAAACCAAAATTCACTGAGCGGACATTGTTTATCTGCACATTTTGCATATCGAACCTGTGGAATTCTGTGCAGACTTGTCGCTATTCCTACCCTGTGGAACTTCATGCATTCTTTCAGCGATCGGTCACTGAGGAATATTGCACAAACTTTCTGTTAAAATTTCTGATAATTTCCATATCGTAATTGATGCACAGCTGCCAAATAGGATACAGAAAAGCCAGGACTGTACGATTTGTGGATGTCTGTAAGCCACATCACAGAGGATCTGACATGGGCAACACACATTGCCGCACTGGTTGGTAAGGCAAAGCAGTGCCTTTACCACCTTAGACAGCTGAGGAAATTCAGAGTGTCTCTGAGGATCCTTCATTGTTCTACTCTGGGGCTGTAGAGAGCATCCTGTCCGGCAACATCACAGTCCGGTTTGGGAACAGCTCTGCCCAGGACAGGAAGGCCCTGCAGAGAGTAGTGCGTTTGGCAGAATGCACCATGGGAACTACACTCGCCCCCCTGCAGGACCTATACATCAGGAGGTGCAGATCAAGAGCAAGCAAGATAATGAGGGACCCCTCTTATACATCAGCGAGACCAAAAGTAGACTGGGCGATCGTTTCGCTGAACACCTTCACTCAGTCCACCTGAGCCTACTTGACCTCTCGGTTGCCAAACACTTTAATTCCCCCTCCTATTTCTACACTGGCCTTTCTGTCCTGGGCCTCCTCCATTGTCACAGTGAGGCCAAATGCAAATTGGAGGAATAGCACCTCATATTTCGCTTGGGCACCTTACAACCCAGCGGTATGAATCTTGATTTCTCTAACTTCAGGTAACCCTTGCATCCCCTCTCTCTCCATCCCTCCCCCTACTATCAATGTCGTCCTGGTGTGTTTCATTGTCTGTAGCTCGTTTTCACCCAGCCCACATCTAACAATGGCCTGCTTCCTTTATCATCATTACTTTTTGCATATCTTTCATTCACTTGTTCTACTGTATATCTCTCTATATCACTGTCTATATCTCTCATTTCCCTTTCCCCTAACTCTCAGTCTGAAGAAGGGTATCGACCCGAATCGTCACCTGTTCCTTTTCTTCAGAGATGCTGTCTGACCCGCTGAGTTACTCCAGCTTTTTGTGTCTATCTTCGAGACAAAAAACATATGGGTTGAAATGGGAGAGATGACTGTGGGTTGAAATGGGAGAGATGACTGTGGGATGGTTTTGCAGGGATGCTCCTGATTATCTGTTGTAGCGCCAATGATGAAAAACGCTCAGCCAAATGTCCCATCATCTTTCTTGCACCAGCATTATAATAAGCAAGCTGATACCTCCCTCCCCTTGAAAATCCAACAACCCCTCATCCCCAACATGTATCCCTCATTCTTGGAATGACTGCATCGAGAACACACATAATAAGACCAGATTTCTTCTACTGCACAAGAAAAGCCACATAATTGCCATTGTCAGAACTGTAATCAATAGCTCCCTGCAGTCATTAAACTGCTTAGAATTAATTCACAAATGTTACATTAAAGAAAATAGTCATAATGAATCAGAAACAGCCTGATTGCTTCCAGCTGGTTACATAGTGAATGCTTAAATATGATTCTGATTAATTAGTTGACATTCCTCTATATGGATCATACCCATCACCAGTAGACTGCTGTGACAAGATTGTAGTAAAAGTGGTTGCTATGCTTCACATTTTATTCGCAGATGCATTAACATTCCCCATAGATCTTCACAACGACTGTTTCTAGTTCATTTTAACCAAACGGAAAGCAAATAGGGTTTATCACGCATCTAAAATCAAACAGGTCTGGAAGTGGCAATGAAATGTCATCATCTTGAAATTTCTCGGGAAAGCAGCCAACATAATCAAAGACCTTTCCCACCCCTGGTATTCCTTCTTCTCCCTACTCCAATCTGACTGAAGATACAAAAGCTTGAAAGCACATACCACCAGACTAAGGGACAGCTTCTTCCCCTCTGTTATCAGGTTTCTGAGTGGTCTTTCTATAAGCTAGGGTATGGTCTGATTTTCCTCTACCTCATTGCGGACATTGGTCTTTATCTCTGGAATTGTTGCGTTATAGTGCTGACAAGTATATTCTGCACTCAGTACCTCCCCACACTCTACCTATGTACTCAAATGTGGCTTGATTGTACTTATGTAGAGTATAATCTGATTTGATTGGATCGCATGCAAAAAAAGAGCTGTTCACCATACCTTGCACACGTGATAATAATAGACCGAAACATAGACCTAAACAATCCAGCAGCAGATACATGTTCTCACAAAGAGAATATTTCACAGCCACCATGACTTTCCGTTGCATTATAAGCGATTGGAATAATGAAAGGGAATTTCAAGTTAATATTTTTCAGCTTTCATTGTTATGGGTGGAGAAGGCAGGGTCACATGACCAGCATGAGTTCTTGTCCCTGATGCACTGACATCGAGTGTTGACATCTGTTGCTTGCTGCCATATCGGCAGTACAATGGAACCAGCAACATTCTGCATTAAATTGGCCCATCATCCTCATAATCACAATGACATTTTCTTAATTTTTACAAGTCAGTTGGAACCAAACCACTTTCTCCAAGTGACTTGCATTTTTACAAGTGCCACCCAATCAGCAAAGTGCTGGAATATCAGGTTTAGTTATTAGTTTATACTAGCCATTGCGGACATTGGACTTTGTCTCTGGAATTGTTGCGTTATAGTGCTGAGAACTATATTCTGCACTCAGTACCTTTCCCACCCTCTACCATTGGGTCCAAACTTCTCCTGCGGGCCCGGCAACCCTCCCCCCAACTGACGACACTCACCCACTCCATGCCCCCTCAACCCCCCTTAAAACTCCCCCGGGGCAGGGGGCGGGCGAGGGGGGAGACAAAAGGGGAGAGGGAGCCATTGACCCCGGCCCCGGGCGGCCATCACAGCGGCCAGCAGCAGGAGAGCTCTCCTCATGCCCCCCTCATTGGCCGCCACTCCCGTCACTCGGGCGGGTCCAGCCCCCCTCCGAGCGGTAACTTTCCCCCAACTGCGCAAGCGCGGATCTGGCGGCCATCTTACGTAAGTATTAGATCAACGGGCCCCAACTGCGTAGGCGCGGACCCGTTGGGTTCCTATTGTGACGTCGAACACACGGCAGGAGCCAATCAGGAGGCGCCGGACCCCATGTGGGGGGGGGGGGAGGTGGTAGAGCCAATCAAATTTATTAAACTTTTAAAATATAACATCCATTTGAACCGCAGGCCAATGATGAGCAAGGTGGGCCTAAAATTGTTGCGTTATCGTGCACCGTTTTGGCTGTATATTGGGTACGCACAAACAGACAAGATGAGCGTTTTAGTAATATATATATAGATAGTTTTAGAAATACAGGGTGAAAACAGGCCCTTCGGCCCACCGAGTCTACGCCAACCAGCGATCCCCACACATTAACACTATCCTACACACACTAGGGACCATTTACATTTATACCAATTCAATTAACCCACAAACCTGTGTGTCTTTGGAGTGTTGGCGGAAACTGAAGATCATGCAGAAAACCTACGCATGTCACGGGGAGAACATACAAGCTCCTAAATAGACATAATTTGAATAGACACAATTTCACATGCTATTTTAAAAATTAGTTTGCTATTTTTGAATCTATCGGTCAGAAAAAATATCCCCTACCCCATTTTTTTTGCCCTGAAGTGTCAATGATGTGAAATTAATTCACAATTGTGCAGGTGATGTAGAATGCTTTTTCCAACAGCAGTGCGATTTTCTCTGGATAAACTCAGTTGTAGTTTGTCAGTCGGAGTCAACTGAGTAAAAATCCCGAGGTAGCTGCCATATGGATTGACATTAGTTAAACATCTCCTCGGAATGTGACTTTATACTGGCCTCTGAATGAATATTGCATAAGATAAGGTTCCGTGGTATTGAGGGAGATATATGAGTATGAACCATAGATCAGTGACAGTAAAAAGAGAGAAAGCATAAATGATTACTTTAGCTTGCCAAGCGGTAAACATTGGAGTGCATGAGGGCCATTGCTGGGGCCTCACCAAGACTTCTCTAACTTCAAGTAACCTTTGCTTTCCCTCTCTCACCATCTCAGAATCAGAATCAGAATCAGAATAACCTTTATTGTCATCCAAAAAAACAAGTCTTTTGGACGAGATTTTGTTACCCACAGTCCAACAATAAGAGCAATAAAAATAAACAATTACACACACAATCACAAACCAACACAAATCAAAAAGAAGAAACATCCATCACAGTGAGTCTCCTCCAGTCCCCTCCTCACTGTGATGGAAGGCTAGAATGTATTTTCTCTTCCCCTGCCGTCTTCTCCCGCGGTCAGGCTGTTGGAGTTGCCACGTTCCAGGCCGCGCCGGACGGTGCTCTTCCTAGTTCTCCGACAGGTCTGACTGCCCCCCTGATTTAATTTTATCTCTGCATGCTTCGTTGTCAACCTCCCCTAGCTAACGATGATCTATTCTACATATTCTTGACATCTCCTTTGATGTCTCGTTTTCACACCTTACCCTTCCTTATCTCTGTGTCATCCCCCACCCCTGACTCTCAGTCTGAAGAAGGGTCTCGACCCGAAACATCACCCAGTACTTCGATCCGGAGATGCTGCCTGTCCCGCTGAGTTACTCCAGCAATTTGTGTGTACCTTCGGTGTAAACCAGCATTGGCAGGACCTTTCTACACACCTCACTGCCTCCAGTTTAGATGAAAGGTTTTATTGTAATGAGGCAAGGTTTTGTAGACTATACAAAGATGAATTTGTATGTAGGTTGTGAGGAGAAATCAAAAAAAGATCTGTGAAAGGCTTTAGACAAGATAAGTGGGCAGGTATATGGTAGATGAAGTATAATGTGAGGAGATGTGAAGAAATACTGGAAGGTAGAGCAAAAATTTAAGAAGTAAAATAAGATGCTGGACTTTATTGCAGGAGGGATGGAGATGGAGTGGTGGTGCAGTGGGAGAGTTGCTGCCTTACTGCACCAGAGACCTGGGTCCGATCCTGACTACGGTTTACTCCGAGATCTTCGGTTTCGTCCCACATTCCATATGTTAATTGGCTTGGTAAAATTGTGAAAGGTTGTCCTTAGTGTGTGTAGGATAGTGTTACGGTGCAGGAACCAACCGCTGGTCGGCGTGGACTCGGTGAGCAGAATGGCCTGTTTCCATGCTGTGTCTCTAAACTAAAATAAACTAAACAAAAATAGGAAAGTTTAACTACTGTATAACAGCAGAGGATTTTGGTGAGATGATATCTGGGGTTCTGCATTCAATTTTGATCTTACATCGGACGTAGGAGTATACAATCTATATACCAAAACTCTCGTTTGTTTGTTTGTTTGTTTGTTCCTGAACTACAGCCAAAACGGTACACGATTGCGTGACAATTTTAGGCCCACCTTACTCACCGTCATCCCTTTGGTGCTAATGGAAGAAGTTTCATTGAAATCGGTGTTATGTTTTTAAAGATATTCACATTTTAAAGTTTAAATTTATCTCTTAGCCGGAGGGCGGGGGGAGGGGGGTAAGGGAGGAAGGGGGGAGGATTAGAGTGGTTGAGGGGGATGGAGTGGGGGGAGGGGGCAAGGGGGATGAAGGTGGGGGGTGGGGGGAGGAGAGGGTGCTGCATCAATGCAGGAGAGATTTGGGCCCAACGGGTCCACGGTCTAGTATAATATAAAAGTTTCCTCCCACATTCCAAGATGTAGTGGTAGGTTAATTAGCTGCTGGAAATGACCCTCTGTTGCAAGTTAATAACAAAGAGAATCAAGGGAGAGCTGACAAAGCACATAAGGAGCATGTGTGAGAGAGTGGTAGGTTAATATGGGGCATGTATGAGAGTTTAGTTTTTAGTTTAGATTTAGTTTGGTTTCGAGATACAGGGCAGAAACAGGCCATTCGGCCCATCGAGTCCGCACCGACCAGCGATCCCCGCACATTAACACCATCCTGCACACACTAGGGACAAGTTACACATGCACCAAGCCAATTAACCTACATACCTGTACGTCTTTGGAGTGTGGGAGGAAATTGAAGATCTCGGAGAAAACCCACGTAGTCACGGGGAGAATGTACAAACTCCGTACAGGCAGCACCTGTAGTCAGGATCGAACCCGGGTCTCTGGCGCTGCAAGCACTGTAAGGCAGCAACTTCTCCGCTGCGCCACCGTGGTTACCTGTGGCCGAGAGGTTGCAGGTGTGCAGGAAATAAAGGAGAGAGCATGAGATTAGCAGGATTACTTCCCTGGGATGAGACAGGAACCCAGTGGGCCAAATAGACCCCCTTGTGTTGTTATAACTCTCTCTTCATCTATCTATGTATCCATCACTATTCTCTATTCTTATCATGTGTGTCTTCTTAAAATTATTTTATCACATTTTATTTTTCAACGTTATCATTCGTTCCTCTAAAAAAAATCCATGCGTTCTGCTTCCTTCCTCATCCTGGCTCATCACCATCTGTTGTAGGATTACATCTTCTGATTTAAAACATACTAAACAAGTCACTTTTATTCAACCAGTGAGCAATCATTTGTGTTAAGGGCTTGTCCCACTTAGGCGATTTTTTAGGCGACTGCCGGCGACTGTCAAAGTCATAGAAGATCGCTGAAAAAAATTAACCCTACGCCAATGTCCACAACAATGCCCACGACAAGCTAAGACAACCTACCACATAGGCGACGGCAAGCTGACGACAACCGGCGTCTCAGTCTTCGCTACCTAGGACGTCCACTACGGCAGGGACAACGGCAAGCTAAGACAACCGACGAAAACCTGCACTTATGTGGAGGTGTCACAAGCACAACTCACACGTGAACAAACCCACAGCAAGGTCCGTCCAGTGACATTTCTAGGTATATTTTGCATTCGTTTGAAATGTCCGTTAAAAAAAAAATTTGGCATGAAGTTATCCATCTTTCATAGCAATATATTGTTTTTGAATAAAGTTGACTTTGGTGATTTAAAAAAAAATAGGTGTCGGAATTTATTGAATTTCTAAGTGCTTTATCATGACATCTCATTCAAACATTCTAGGCGCATTCATTTTGACCATTAAAATCAAACGCTGACACACGCACTGCGCTATGAGAACTCTTTTCATTCATTCATTTAGATCAATGAGGCAAACACATACACAGGCATTTCACTGCGTTTATTAAAGGCCAAAGCTCACACAAAGACAAACACGACTAACACAAAGATAAAGGGAGTTTTACTGTTATGCTGTTTGTAGGGGATATGCTCATCTGACCATAAAGGACAGCAACGTCTGGCCAGACCATTTCACACGTCCGTCCAGTGAAATTTCTAGGTATATTTTGCATTTGTTTGAAATTGATGGAGATGGAGTATAAACAAGGGTCTGCAAAATATACCTAGAATAGCAGAAAAATTCCATTTATCTTTGTGTCAGTAGTGTCTGTGTTTGCCTCATTGATTTGACAGCATCGCCGACTCCACCCACATTCCCCACCTGGCTATGCAGCTGCTTTTCAGTGGACGGGTTTAGACCACAGGTGTCATGCTCGGAGGTGCCATTGACGTGTGGAATGGCCTGGCCGGACCATGCTGTCCTTTATGGTCAGGTGTGCATACCCCCCACAAACAGCATAGCAGTAAAACTCCCTTTATCCTTGTGTTAGTAGTGTCTGTCTTTGTGTGAGCTTTGGCCTTTAATAAACGTAGTGAAATGCCTGTGTTTGTGTTTGCCTCATTGATCTAAGTAAATGAATGAAAAGAGTTCTCATAGCGCAGTGCGTGTGTCAGCGTTTGATTTTAATGGTCAAAATGAATGCGACTAGAATCTTTGAATGAGATGTCATGATAAAGTACTTAGAAATTCAATAAATTCCGACACCTATTTTTTCTTAAATCACCAAAATCAACTTTATTCAAAAACAATATATTACTATGAAAGATGAATAACTGCATGCCAAAATCTTTTTTTTTTAATGGACACTTCAAACGAATGCAAAATAAACCTAGAAATTTCACTTCTGTCAGCTGTCAAAATGGGTTTTGTCTTCTCCTGATCCTCTCTCTGGTTGACGTCGGTACTCTGCAATGAAATTCATCCATCCTCAGTACCGGCGACAACCTAGCAAACCTGGGGACAGCATGCGACAGCGCCTGCAATAAGCAACGATACCTGGCGACAAGCCAGCTGTCGCCGAGAAATTTCATACCGGTTGATTTCTCAGCGACGCGCCGAGATCCACTACGATTCTTTGAAGACTCCTCACGATCGTGCCCGGCAGTCACCTTAAAAACGCCTAAGTGGGACAGGCCCTTTAAACTTCAAACTCTGGCATCACAATGGTCACTAGCTTAGTTGTTGACTGTCTTAATCCGTCAATAAGCTTCCTTGGTTGAACTCTGGGCTATTCTCACAGCTTGAGCACCTAAACACTTTTCTTTTGTAAGTTGGTAATCTCATAATTGCCCATAAGAAGGTCGGGGAGAACATGCAAACTCTGTACAGACAGCACCCACAGGCAGAACCGGCCGATCCCGCAGTGGATCCGCATGAAAACCGGCAACAAGATCAGGTACAACTCCAAGAGGAGACACTGGAGGAGGACCAAACTGGGCTTGTAAAATTATTCATGCCGTGGGCAAAGCTTCAGGAGCTGTAACTCCCAATTTATATCATCTACCAAGAGCAGCAATGGAATTGCAAATCTGATCAAGCTCTGGGGACAAAACTTTGTTTGTTTTCTTTTGTGGAAAAATAAAATTATTGAAATATTTAAAAAATACAAAAACAGTCATGATTGAACCCGGGTCTCCGGCGCTGTAAGACAGTAACATTAACACTGTACCAAGGTGCCACCCTTATCATATCATATATCATATCATATATCTACAGCCGGAAACAGGCCTTTTCGGCCCTCCAAGTCCGTGCCGCCCAGTGATCCCCGTACATTAACACTATCCTACACCCACTAGGGACAATTTTTACATTTACCCAGCCAATTAACCTACATACCTGTACGTCTTTGGAGTGTGGGAGGAAACCGAAGATCTCGGAGAAAACCCACTCAATGAAAATGAATAACTAAATGATCTGAATGGCATTGGAATGCAGCATTTCCCATGCTTTCAGTTATAAAAAGAGTAAATAATTCCAACACACTGTTTCTCTTTCCATTTATGCTGCTTGATCTAATGAAACACTTTAAAGGGCTTTCCCAGGCACAATAAAAATAATAACAGGGTTAAGTAAAGAAATCTGAATTTACACAATGCCTTTAATGAGCTCAGTAGGTTGAAAAGTGATCTACAACCAAAACTGATCGTCGTCTACAAATACTCTTAAAGTGTAATCATTATATACACTGCAAGCAATGTGATCATTTTTAACGACATTGACTCAGAGATCCTTATTAGCAAGGACTCTGAGGAAAAGTCACCTGCACTAGAATAATTACTAACTAAGATATTATGAGAGGACCGAGAAGTTGGGAAAATACAGTAGGTGGATTCTACAGAGGAGCTTCTTGGATTAAAAAAAGGTGGAAAGTTGGAAGGAAGTAAGGAAAATAGTAAACAAGTAAGGAAAATTATTCCAGAGGATAGAGCCACATTGACTAAAAACACGGTTGGCAATGCTTGGATCCAGAAAGGGGTGCACACAAAGTCTTTGATTTCCTCCATTGTGGTTTATCTATCTACATATATCAAAATTATGCCAGAGGCTGTGACTGGTACTCACACAATGGTAACACAGTTGAGTTGCTGTCTTACAGCGCCAGAGACCCCAGTTCGATCCTGACTATGAGTTTTGTCTGTACGGAGTTTGTATGTTCTCCCCGTGACCATGTGGGTTTTGTCCAGGTGCTCCGGTTTCGCCGTACATTCCAAAGACGTACAGGTTTGCAGGTTAAATGGCTTCTGTCAAATTGTAAATTGTCCCTAGTGTGTAGGATAGTGCTAGTATATATGGATCGCTGGTCGGCACGGACTCAGTTGGCTGAAGGGCCTGTTTCCGCAGTGTATCTCTAAACTAAACTAAACTAAACTAAACTAAACTAAACTAAACTAAACTAAACTAAAGTATAGTTTTGACCTTCCCTGTGTCTGGTCTAATGAGACATGCATCTTGGCCTGACAGAACAAAATGTTGTGTGAGACACAAGCTACTGCAATTGCTGGAATCTTGCATAAAATCTTGGAGTCACTCAGTTGGTCAAGCAGCATCTCTGGAGGACATCGATCGGTGACATTTTGGGTCAGGTCAGACTGATTGTAGTAGGGGGAGATAGCTGGAAAAGTGGTGGAGGCAGGACAAAGCCTGGCAAGTGAGAGGTCGATACAAATGAAGGAGGGGGCGGTATTTGGGTGGCAGATAGGTGGATAAAGGCTGAAGATGAAAAGGAGACATAAAGGGGACAAAAGGGACAAGGAGAGAAGAGGGCTGATAGAGGAATGAAATGTAACGCCAGAGGGAAGGATAGAGGTGAAATTGGATTGGGACGGGGGTAGTGGGAGGAAGCAGGAGAGTGGAATAGTGGGAGAAATAGTGCACACTGGGATGTGAGGGGAGACATGAAATGTGGAATAGTACCACTAATTGGAACATACACTATATAAGCCACACTGTGTGTGTAACAATCGTAACTTTTCCCTATAGGCCTTATTTCATTCCGTTAATTTCCAGACATTGTCACAAATTCCTGGTTACAAACAACATTAGCTACGTCAGGGAAAGCACCTTCAGTCTGTAATCTCTCTGTGGAAAATGTCATTGAAAGTCCTTCCGTGAGACCAAAGTGATTAATCGTTTGAAGTGGCTGCAATGGAACCTTTACTAATTCAGCAAAATATCAATCCAAATGATTAACCATTTATGATTATTCAAGCATCACTCTCACCACGAAACTCTGACGACGGGTTATTTTTGTAAAGTGCACCAATATGTTTGATATAAATTTATCATTTTTATAGATTTAAAAATAACCATAGATGTTACATGACAAGGGGAAAATTGATGACATGCTTTCTTAGCATCATTTTTTAAAGAATATTCCTTTTTTGCTAGCAGAGTAGTTTTACAGCAATTTGTGGAGAATTATTGATCCAAATTCAATCTGTATATGTCTGCTACCATAAGCAAACTATTGGAGGTACTCAATGGATCAGGCAGCATCTGTGGAGTGAGACAAAATACTGGAGTAATTCAGCGGGACAGGCCACATCTCTGGAGAGAAGGAATGGGTGATACTTCAGGTTCAGACCCTTCTTCAAACTCTACCCAAAACTACATCCATTCCTTCTCTCCAGAGATGCTGCCTGTCCCACTGAGTTACTCTAGTATTTTGCGTCTATCTTCGGTGTAAGCCAGCATCTGCAGTTCCTTCTTACACATCTGTGGCGTGAAATGGACATTTGTTGTTACGGGTCAATAGCCTTCCACTAGAATGAGAGTGGCGGGAAGATAGACAGTGTAAAGAGATAAGGTGGTGGGGCATGCACTGGCGTGTGACAGGTTGATCCATTTGAGGAGGAGTGGACTGTTGGGTGGAGTCAGGTGTGGGAGAGTGGGGTGGAGATAACACAGGCTGGGTCATGGTTAATGGAGATAATCAGAGGCTGCAGATCATGGTCACTGATGGGAAGGAAGATGGAGTGTGGAACTAAATAAGAGAGTTGGGTGGGTGGGCAGAGTGAAGCCTTGGGGGAGGTGAACACGGGGGGAGAACACTCGATGGGAGGAATGTGTCACTGATAGTAGGGGTGGATGGGGAAATGGCTGGGTGAGGGGGCAGGGAGTTGCAGGAATTAAGTTATGAGTGAGAGTATCTGCATGGAAAGAGGGTGCAGGTTACCTGAAATTACAGAATCCAATGTTCATGCCTTTGGGCTGTGGACTACTGAGGAAGAATGGGAGGGTCTGCTCCTCTAGTTTGCATTTGGCTTCTACCTTGGACTTCAATGTTATACCTTGCACTGAAAGTTGTACCCTTTATCCTTCAGCTGTGCACTGTAGATGGATGGCTTGATTGTACTCATGCCCTTTCTCTGACTTGATAGCATGCAAACATACTGTACCTCAGTGCATGTGGCAATAATAAACTAAACTAACCTACTAATTCATGAAACCAGTGTGAATGTGGACGGATGAATCATTGTGTATGACCATCTGTGTGGACAGGATAGTCTGGACAGAGTAGTATGAAGAGGTTCGGAGGGTAGAGAACCAATGTGGAATGAACAGTGTGTGAAGGGCTAGTGTTGGCAAATGTGTGTGGACACGACAAATCATTGTGGACAGGAGATAGACACAAAATGTTGGAGTAACTCAGCGGGACAGGCAGCATCTCTGGAGAGACAGGATGGGTGATGTTTTGGGTCGAGGTCCTTCTTCAGACCAGACCTGAAGAAGGGCCTCGACCCGAAACGTCACCCATTCCTTCTGCTCCAGAGATGCTGTGTGTCCCGCTGAGTTACTCCAGCATTTTGTGTTAATCTTCAGTGTAAACCAACATCTACAGTTCATTCATACACATTGTGGACAGCATCCTTGCAATGGCTGACATATATAGTGAAGGCAAGCACAGAGTGGATTGACCCAATTTATCTCATTATTCAAAATTTAGTAATCTCATGTGAAGAATTTGAAACATTGTCGAAAGACTCATTGTACCTTTCCCACACGCATATCGCAGTTTCAGTGGCTGAGACTCGTAACAAACCTAAGAATCGGGGTTATAAATAAATAATTTCTCGTCACTTGGGTTACAATTTTAAAAAGCATAACAGTTAAATGTCACATCCTTTTTATGGGACGATCACCAAAATACATTTGCAAGATTAGCAATACATTTTGTATGTGTAACAGGAAGCACGTATCATCACAGAGATCATTGTGCTTACTGTCAGACATTTTGCTGGCAAGACGATATCATTTAATGAAGATAAAATCAGCTGGCCATAGGTATCTCTAAGGTCTTTGCAGTTTCTGCATTGAATCTAGGGATAATCATGGCTGTCACATATGAAATGGTGTTCTAAGTGACTTTCCTTCAAAATTAAGTCCATTTTATCAGGCCTGTTAAGACTAACAGTGATGTTAAGCATGATAGGCCATCACTTGGAATGAGCTGCTGGAGGAGGTAGTTGAGGCAGGTACTGTCACAACGTTTTTAAAATATGTTTGGACAGGTACATGGATAAGATAGGTTTAGAAGGATATAGGCCAAATGCAGGCAGGTGGGACTAGTACGGATGGGGCATGTTGGTTGGCATGGGCAAGTTGGGCCTATTGGCCCGTTTCCATGCCTCTATGACTCTATGACTTGCTCTAATCACATTTAGCACCAGCACACTGGCATCCCTCAGCTTGGTGTCTATGCCCGGCACAAATAAGAGGTGTGGAAATCCAGCAAATCATTGGACTATCCCAGTTCCTACACTTTGAAGAAAGGGTGAGAAATGGAAGTCCAGGTGCAACAGTTGGGTTAGCCGACAGGTAATCAGGAGGACTGCATCGCGAGTTCATAAAGGAGATCAGCGGCAGCTGTGGTTTATAAGTGATAGGAACAGAATTAGGCCATTCGGCCCCCTCGAGTCTACTCCACCATTCAACCATGGATGATCTATCTTTCCCTCTCAACCCCATTCTCCTGCCTTCTCCTCATAACCCTTGACACGCTTACTAATCAGGAATCTGTCAATCTCTGCCTAAAAAATATCCATTGACGGCCTCCACAATGAATTCCACAGATTCACCACCCTCTGACTAAATAAATTCCTCCTCGTCTCCTTTCTAAAGGTATTTCCTTTTATTCTGAAGCAATGGCCTCTGGTCCTAGATTCTCCCATCAGTGGAAGCATCCTCTCCACATCCACTCTATCCAGGCCTTTCACCATTCGGGTATTTACAATGAATAAATGAATCTGGAGTAAAAAGCGAGTGTTGTAAATTATAATATTGAAATGCCTGGAATCTGCCACCCTTACCCAGTCTGGCTGAATGTCAACAGTAACATGAGAACGTGGATGTACTGAGCTGACTGCCATCTGATGTGCTTCCCTGGGAGGCACGAATATCAGGTGAGCCACTGGCATTGCTGGAATACATGGACACTTTCCCCGTTTCAATCCAACAACCTGTTACATGACAGTTCACAACATTGCTCTCTCACTGATATATAAAGACATTCAGCACAGATGGAGAAGGAATATGAAGATAGCACTTTGGTGCTTTAATTTAGGAAATATACTGGTTAAGTACTGAGAATGGTGTGACTCTCTGAGGGTCCAGAGTTGTTTAGCCATAAGAGTCCCGGAGTCACAGAGTGATACAGTGTGGAATCAGGGCCTTTGGCCCAAGTTGCCCACACCGGCCAACATGTCCTAGCTACACTGGTCCCACCTGCCTGTGTTTGGTCCATATCCTTCCAAACTTGTCCTATCCTTGTACCTGTCTAACTGTTTCTTAAACATCGCAATAGTCCCAGCCTCAACTACCTCCTCTGGCAGCTTGTCCAATACATCCACCACCCTTAGTGTGAAAAGGTTACCCCTCAGATTCCTATTAAATCTTTTCCCCTTCACCTTAAACCATTGTCCTCTGGTCCTCAATTCCCCTACTCTGGGCAAGAGATTCTGTGCATGTATTCCTCTCATGATTTTATACCCCTCTATAAGCTCACCCCTCATCCTCCTGTGCTCCAGGGAATAGAGTCCCAGCCTACTCAACCTCTCCCTACAGCTCACGCCCTCTTGTCCTGGCAACATCCTCGTAAACCTTCTCTGTACCCTTTCTAGCTTGACAACATCTTTCCTATAACATGGTGCCCAGAACTGAACACGATACTCTAAATGCGGTCTTACCAATGTCTTGTACAACTGCAACATGACCTATATTCTGAACAGTTATTCTGACACACATGTATGTCTCACATCGTGAGGTTGCCAGAGATTTTGTCTGGTAACGAGGAATAGATAAATAATTTCAAGGGTTCACTGGTCCTTTATTGTCACATGTACCGAGGTACAGGGAAGTTAGATTTACCATGCAGTCATACCAAAACAGCAACAAGATACGAAACTACATAAAGATTCAACATAAACAGCCATCACAGTGGTGTGTGAGAATCCCCAGGGCACACAGCATAAGTGGAGACCCGCAGCCATCAGTTCATTGTCCGGGCCACACACAAGCTCCTTCACCGTGATGTGACCAGAGTTGTACCGACCGCTGTCACTCTCTCTGCAGTCCCTGTCCACCCAAACAGTCAGAAAGCCGTCCACACTCGCACCAGACTCCAGGATGTCCTCATGTCCCCGCAAACACTGAGATCACGGCCCTCCCTCTGAGTCCGCACCAGTGCAGGCAGCACGTCCATCTTATTTTTCAGCGACCTCACATTCCCCACTGTGATGAAAGGCGAATAACTTTTACCTTCTTCCTCCTTTTCTCCTATAGTCGGGGCGATCGAAACATCCGCAGTCGGGGAGATCGAAGCTCCCGCATCGGGGCAATCCAGGCTCCCCCGATCGGGGCGGTCGAAGCTCCTGCGGTTGGAGCTCCCGCAGTCAATCCCTAACAAAGGGACCGCCGGCTCCACGATGTTAGGCCGCAGTGCGGACCGAGATACGATACGGCAAAAGTGGCATCTCCATCGAGGGCAGAGCTTTTTAAAAAGTTTCCCCCAACACCCCACCCCCCACTTAATACAAAACTAAAGATACACTAAAACATTCAAATAAAACAGACTAAAAGCAACAAAAGAAGAAAGGGACGAGAGGCTGTTGGCGAGGCTGCCACTTACAGCGCCACCCAGTGATAACTCTCTTTGGAGATACTGTAAAGGAATGTAACTAATTTGAAGAACATTTGGAGGATCCATTAGTAGAATCTTCTCAACCCCTGATGTTGACTGAACAAATCAGAGGCATGCATGGACTTTGCAGGTCATTTATATGGGAAGAATTATGACCACCTGGCATTTCATTCATGGCCAGCAAAGATACATTCATCTCAGCCAGAGCCCCAGCAATCTTTTCCCATTCCTCCCTTTGCAGCCTGGATGTAGCTCATCTGGCCATGGGAATTTAAGCACATTATGACATTAAATAGCTCTTAGGACCTGAATTAGACTCCCGTCTTTCCCTTCACTGAATCCTCCAATCCGCCTATATATCGGCGAGACCAAACGCAGACTGGCCGATCCTTTCACTGAACACCTTCGCTCAGTCGCCTTGGCCTACACGATCTCCCAGTCGCCAAACATTTTAACTCCCCTTCGCATTCCCATACTGGCCTTTCTATCCTGGGCCCCTCCACTGTCAGAGTGAGGCGAACCGTAAATTAGAGGAACAGCACTCCATATTTTGTTTGGGCAACTTACAGCCCAGTGGTATAGACAATAGACAATAGGTGCAGGAGTAGGCCATTCAGCCCTTCGAGCCAGCACCGCCATTCAATGCGATCATGGCTGATCACTCTCAATCAGTACCCCGTTCCTGCCTTCTCCCCATACCCCCTCACTCCGCTATCCTTAAGAGCTCTATCCAGCTCTCTCTTGAAAGCATCCAACGAACTGGCCTCCACTACCTTCTGAGGCAGAGAATTCCACACCTTCACCACTCTCTGACTGAAAAAGTTCTTCCTCATCTCCGTTCTAAATGGCCTACCTCTTATTCTTAAACTGTGGCCCCTTGTTCTGGACTCCCCCAACATTGGGAACATGTTTCCTGCCTCTAATGTGTCCAATCCCCTAATACTGATTTCTCCTCAAGTAACCCTTGCATTCCCTCTCTCTCCGACCCTCTCCCACCCTAGTCGTCCAACTAGTTTCATTGTTGTCCTGCTTAGTTTCACTGTTTCACTCGTTAGTTTCACTCGTTATCACCTTCTCCAAAGCTGCAATGGACCATTGTGGGCTCCAGCTTTCCTTGATCATCGTTGCTGGCTTTGATTTGTCCTTTTGCCTACCTTCCATTCATTTGTTCTTTGTACCTCCTCATGTCTCTAGTTTCCCACTCCCCTAATTCAGTCTGAAGAAGGTTCTCGATCTGAAACGTCACCTATTCCTTTGTTCCAGGGATACTACCTGACCAACTGAGTTACTCCAGCACTTTGTGTCTGTCTCCAATTACTAAGTACATTTCCGTTGTGAATACTGATGAAAACTATTAATTCAGGACCCCACCATGCATAGATTGTTCCTCTTATTTCCTGATCATTCGTTTGCCCATAATATATTATAAAACATCTTCAGATTTACCTTAATCCTGTCAGTCAGTGATATTTTGAAACCACTCTTTGCCTTCCTAATTTCCTTAGTCAGTGTCTCCTTATACTTTATTATACTCTTGATAGGACTAAGGGCAGTCAGCGGTAGTTGCTGCCTTACAGCACTTGCAGCGCCGGAGACCCGGGTTCGATCCCGACTACAGGTGCTGTCTGTACAGACATTTTACGTTCTCCCCATGACTGCATGGGTTTTCTCTGAGATCTTCAGTTTCCTCCCATTCTCCACAGACGTACAGGTTTGTAGGTTAATTGGCTTGGTGTAAATGTAAACTTGTCCCTAGTGTATGTAGGATCGTGTTAATGTGCCAGGATCGCTGGTCGGTGCGGACTCGGTGGGCCGAATGACTGTTTCTGCGCTGCAACTCTAAACTAAACTAAACTAAACTAAACTCTTACTATTTTGCCTCCGTATACCTCCTTCTGTGCAGATGTAGACTTGCCTGCAAGTACATGTTCCCAGTCTACCTATGCCAAGTCCTATCTTATTTTAATGACATTGGTTTCACGGCTGGCCACATCTACTTTTTTCCATAACCACTTTGAAATATAGAGTCATGGTCTCTATCTCTAAAATGCTCCTCCACTGACACTGCACCGAATAGTGGATGCAGCCCGGACCATCACACAAACCAACCTCCCTTCCATGGACTCCATTTATACCTCACGCTGTCTCGGCAAGGCCAGCAGCATAATCAAGGACAAGTCGCACCCTGGCCACTCCCTCTTCTCCACTCTCTCATCGGGGCAAAAGGTACAGAAGTGTGAAAACACACGCCTCCAGATTCGGGGACAGTTTCTTCCCAGCTGTTATCAGGTGACTGAATCATTCTACCACAACCAGAGAGCAGTGCTGAACTACTATCTACCTCTGACATCCCTTGCACTATCCTTTGCTGGCTTTACCTTGCACTAAACGTTACTCCCTTATCATGCATCTATAGACTGTAAATGGCTCGATTGTAATCATGTATTGTCTTTCCGCTGACTAGGTAGCATGCAACAAAAGATTTTCATTGTACACACATGGCAATAAACTAAATTGCCGTACACTTACCCTATTAGACGCGCACAACATTAAAAAAAAGATCTAGACAAGCACTTGAATAACCGCTGCATAGAAGCCATCGACAAAGTACTGGTGAATGGGATTAGGACAAACTGGGGGTACTTGATGGTTGACATGGACATAGTGGGCCAAAGGCTCTGTTTCTGCACTGTATGCCTCAATATCTGCAAAAGTTCACTGCTTCATATTTTCTTGTGAGAATACATCACACAAAACAACATGACAGACACCTGCTGAGTTCCTGATAGCTGGATGCATCAACACCCAGAGCTGAGTGCCACTGTGTGATCCAAACAAACAAAACCAAGAGAAGGAAATAACATGGTGTCTGAGCTCATGATCACCAGCCTGAAGCTGATGAACCAGTATTTGTACATCCTTCACCTGGGGAAGCTGATAATGGAGGACACGTCAACGATTGCACTGGTTTAGTTTCATTTGCTGCTTGCTGGGCTCGAGGCAATATGCCATCAAATCCATATGAGACTCGCAGCGTTACAGGCATCAAATGAAGGTCTGCCAGTGCCAGGTCCCTCTCCTGTTGCTGAAACGGATGCAGTGAAGGACCTTACAAAGGGATGTAACCATGTACTAAAAACAGGAACACAGAAGAAATGCAGATGCTGAAACCCTGTGATAGAAACAGCTGCTGTTTAAACTCAGCAAAGCAGGCACATCAATGAAGGGGGAAAACAAGGGTCATTGTCCAGGCTGATGATGGTCCATCATTCATGCAGTTTCTTCCCAGCTATAATCCGGCAACTGAACCATCCTACCACATCCAGAGAGCGGTGCTGAACTACTGTCTACCTCATTGGTGGTCCTCGGACTATCCTTGATTGGACTTTGATGGCTTGACCTTGCACTAAATGTTATTCTCTTATCATGTATCTATGCACTGTAAATGGCTCGATTGTAGTCATGTCTTGTCTTTCCATTGACAGGATAGCACGCGACAAAAACATCTCATTGTACCTCGGTACACGTGACAATAGATTAAACTGAAACTGGAACAGACTGCCTCACCCATCTCCTCTCACTTGGACAGATGGAACGCATAACGGTTTCACCTGGATCACAAATCTCCTCCCACTGTTCCACATTTCAGAGCTTCAGCATAATAATTGTGCATTGCAAAAGCAAAATGAAGATAACACATTCTCCACTCTGATCACACTTCACGTTTACAACCTCCTGAGTAAATGCCAGCAAATAAACTGGTCCTTGACAAATCCTGAATTATTGTAATTATCGCTGGGCTGCATCTGGCCCAGGCATCTAAGATCCCTTATGCCCAGTATCTGCTAAACACATCCCCACATCTTCACTGCTGTCTTTACCACCAGTGCCATCTCTGTTTAATGTCTACCTTCCTATTCCTAAAATAGATAAAAAAGAACACATTAGGCAGATGCTGAGTACCGATAATAACAAATAGTCTTCAGGCTTTTAGTCTTTTAAATATTTTCTTTGTGAATTTTTAGATGATCATGCAAATCAATTTGTTTCTCAAACCTGGCCCAACATATCTCACAGTTAAAACTTTTGCCCTCAGTAATTGGTTTATGAATATTTAGATCCTCATCGCTTTGATACTTGAGGCTTTGCTGCAAAAGATTGGAATCACAATGCTATTGGAATTCATTAAAAAATCATAAACCATAGAAGCAGAATTAGGCCTTTCGGCCCATCGAGTCTACTCCGTCATTCAATCACGGCTGATGTATCTTTCCCGCTCAACCCCATTCTCCTGCCTTCTCCCCATAACCCTTGACACCCTTACGAATCAAGAATCTGTCAATCTCCAGATTGGCACGGTGGCGTAACGGTCGAGCGACTGTTTCACAGCACTAGAGACCCAGTTTTATGTTGCCCCGTGACCTGCGTGGGCTTTCTCCGAAGTCTCTCAGAGTTGGATGCATTATTGTGCGGCTGCTGATTCAGCAAAGCCAATGCATTTATTTGATCAATGGTGCTGAGAGAGAGTGGAGGACTGAGAAAGACATTAAACAACGGACTTAGTTCAAGAGAACCAGGACCTTTCAGCTCTACTGTGCAATGTGCAGGAACCTTCCACATCTTCACTCTCTGTGCCACCAGTGCCACCTCTGTTTAATGTCTCACTCAACACAAAATGAAATCATTACAAAATCATACCCCACAGGCAGATGATTATTTCTGTGTAGGAAGGAACTGCAGATGCTGGTTTACACCAAAGATAGACACGCAATGCTGGAGTAACAACGGGACAGACAGCATCTCTGGAGAGAAGGAATGGGTGACGTTTCAGGTCAAGATCTTTCTTCGGTCTGCCTTCTTGTGTCTATCTTTGACATTATTTCTGTGTTGGATGACACAAGGTAGATACAGTTAACTTATTCTTATTTGTCCATTTTTTGAGTTCTGCAACAATGAATTAATGGTATTTCATTGCCAAATATACAGGTACAGTACAGTAACAAAAGCTTACTATACAGAGTATACTATGCACACACACACACACACACATATATACACTGATGAGCCAAAACATTATGACCATGTGCCTAATATGCTGTTGGTCCTCTGTGTGCCGCCAAAACAGCGCTGACCCGCCGAGGCATGGACTCTACAAGACCCCTGAAGGTGTCCTGTGGTATCTGGCACCAAAACAATAGCAGCAGATCCTTCAAATCATGTAAGTTGAGAGGTGGAGCCGCCGTGGGTCAGACTTGTCCATCCAGCACATCCCATAGATGCTCAATTGGATTGAGATCTGGAGAATTTGGAGGCCAGGGCAACACTGAGAACACTTCATCATGTTCCTCAAACCATTCCCGAACAATGTGTGCAGTGTGGCAGGGCGCATTATCCTGCTGAAAGAGGCCACTGCCATCAGGCAATACCATTGCCATGAAAGGGTGTACCTGGTCTGCAACTATGTTTAGGTAGGTGTTGTGTGTCAAATTGATGTCTACATGAATGGCAGGACCCAGGATTTCCCAGCAGAACATTGCCCAGAACATTACACTCCCTCCACCAGCTTATCGTGTTCCCACAGTGCATCCTGGTGCCATCACTTCCCCAGGTGAACGGCGCACACGTACACGGCCATCCACGTGATCGAAAAGAAAACCGGACTCATCGGACCAGGCGACCTTCCACTGCTCCAAGGTCCAGTTCCGACGCTCGCGTGCCCAATGTAGGCGCTTTCGACAGTGGACAGGGGTCATCATGGGCACTCTGACCGGTCTGCGGCTACACAGCCCCATAAGCAGCAGGGTGCAATGCACTGTGTATTGTGACTCACCATGACCACCATTAACATTTTCTGTGACTTGTGCCACAGTAGACCTTCTGTCGGTTCAGACCGGACGGGATAGCCTTCGTTGCCCTCACGCATCTTGAGTCTTGGGCGCCCAACACCCTGTCACCGGTTTGTGGTTTGTCCCTCCTCGAACCACTGTCGGTAGGTACTCACCACTGCTGACCGAGAGCACCCCACAAGCCTTGCCGTTTCAGAGATGCTCTGACCCAGTCATCTGGCCATAACAATTTGGCCCTTGTCAAAGTCGCCCATTTCTCCTGCATCCAACACATCAACTTCAAAAACTGACTGTTCACTTGCTGCCTAATATATCCCACCCCCTTGACAGGTGCCATTGTAACAAGATAATCAGTTATTCACCACCTGTCAGTGGTCATAATGTTTTGGCTCATCAGTGTATATGTATTTATATATATGTATATGTTAATATATAGTGTATATGTATTTATATATATGTATATGTTAATATATAGTGTATATGTATTTATATATATGTATATGTTAATATATATTTATTTAAAAGATGTGTATATAGATGTGTATGAAGGAACTGCAGATGCTGGTTTAAACTAAAGATAGACACAAAATGCTGGAGTAACTCAGCAGGTCAGGCAGCATCTCTGGAGAGAAGGAATGGGTGACATTTCGGGTCGATGCCCTTCTTCAGACTGACATCAGCGGGGAGGGAGCTAGGTAGATAAGGAAGTGTGAAGGTGTGAAAACAGGGCAAAGAGAATGGAGATCAAGGAAAATGTAGAATAGATCATTGTTAGCTGGGAGAAGGCAACAACATAGCAAACAGAGATAAAATGTAGTCAGAGACAGTAAGACTGGGAAGGGGGAGGGATGGAGAGAGAGGGAAAGCAAGGGTTACTTGAAGTTAGAGAAGTCAATATTCATACCGCTGGGATGTAAGCTGCCCAAGCAAAATATGACGTGCTGTTCCTCCAATTTGCGCTGGGCCTCACTCTGACAATGGAGGAGGCCCAGGACAGTAAGGTCAGTGTGGGAATGGGAGGGGGTGTTAAAGTGTCCAGCAACCGGAAGATCAGGTAGGTTCAGGCAGACTGAGCCTCAGCAGTGAAACCATCAACATCTGCTGGTCATCTCTTCCTGATGGCTCAGGGCACTTCTGTTAAACCACTTTCTTAGACTCACCACTGCTGACCATAATTGGTTACAATTATGCTTCGGACAATCTGGATATGGCAATAGAAGGATTCCATTCAAACTCCCATCATCTTACCTCTCTTGAGTTAATCATACATTTATACAATTTCAATAGGTCACAGATCTACAATTAAAGTACAATTTATGTTATAAAATATATTAGGTGACTCTGCCTGTTATTCTGAATTTACCGATCTTTATCTTTCTCGTTATGTTAAGTTCATGAATTAGGTGAATATTGTGAACTAGCCCATTGTCAATAAGAAAATAGATTTCTGTTTTAATTGTTTTCATGGGAACAAGTCTGAGTTTATAAATCCAGACTTGGTAAGTCTATGAATGTTATTTCAATATTGATTTATAGATCTTCTTGACAGCAAGACCACAGGGATTCAGAGAAAGAAACAGACAATTAAACTTGAATGCCTTCAAGATTTCCTTTGATTTGTTCTTTGGAAATTCATGACAAAATGGACAATATCACACGATTGTACCAAAAAGTAAGTCTGAGGAATCAATAATGTAAAACAAGGAGATTGCAGATGAATTAAGCATGTATTTTGTATTAGTTTCACCACATAAGTTACAACTATATCACAGCAGGAGATAGAAATTAGGAATTGGAAGGAAAAGTCAAGAGACAAGAGTGTTTTATTGTCATATGTCCCAGACTGAACAATGACATTTTTACTTGCAGCAGCACAACTGAATATGTAAACATGGCGAGAGCAAATAATACTCACTAGGATAGTTGTACTGAGCAATTGTTGGAGCAAAATTGAGAAAATTGAGATAATTAATTTTTCAAAATTCCCTTTCTTCAGTGACGATACCAATAGATTGGAAAATAGCCAACATATTTTTTTTTTCATAGGTGAAGGGAGACAGAAAGCAGGAAAAAAATGGACCAGTTAGCTTAACTTCTATTTAGCGGCCAATGTTGGAAACTACTGTTAAATACATCATAGCCGGGCACTCGGGCAAAAGCCAAACTATTCAGGAAAGGTCAACGTGGCTTTGTGGGAATAAAGATTACCACAGAAAATAAAAGCTCCTGCTGTTGGAGGTAATGACTATATGATTGTCAGATTTTTAGATGTTAAGGTCGTCAAGGGATTTGAGGTCTGTGCAGGAAAATGGCATTGAGGTAACACATCCAATTCAGCAATGAATAGGCATGAAGGCCCAAGGGATCTCTCCTGCTCTCTTTCTAATTTTCTGATGTTGTAGTGGTCTTACAGACAGTAATAATCCCCCCCCCCCCCCCCCCCCCCTCCTGTATGTCTCAGAGATGTGAATTACTTGGAGCAAGCAGTTTAAAACACTAGAGAGTTATGGCCAATAGCATCCTGTAAAACCTTGCAAGTCTGTGGGCTTGATATTTGAACCATTTCTACTCTGTCTCCTAGACTAACATGACCAGAATCAAATTCAGACAGATCCATAGGATGAGCCATTTCATTCACAAATTCTACGTCAGACACATTTAGAAGCAACCACTCTGCTCTGAGCTCCATCCTGGTGAGGCATTACCAGGACGGAGAAAATGCTTTCATGTGGTTCTCAAAGTTCCCTTGAAAGAAAGCGTCGTTGATCCAGAGGAATCCCAGGCGCACGGTGAATTTAATTGGAGAAGGAGCATCTGGGAAGTACTGAGCATTCAAGTCTCATTGATGGAGCACATAGAGGCCAGGAAAACACAGCATGGGAGCCCAGGCCCACCCACTCTGGTGAGCACTTCCTGCAGTAATCTACCTCAGCATCTGCAGAACTCAAATGGAAATAAATCATTCTCATCCTGCTCAGACTACCAAGGAAAGAAATGTTATGGAAAACGTTGCTGTGTGGTTGTTGTAGTGGACTGCAGACTGTCTGATGTTATTGAGAATCCGGTGGCAACGCAGAAAGGGTAGAGACATTGGAACAGGATTGCCATCGTTCTAGCTGTTGGCTGTGACAAAGCGCTTTGGCAAACAGGAATAGTCATGTCAAGTTAAATTCATTGCCATGTGCACAAGTATAGTGAAATACAGGGACAATTATTATTTTTTTGTCTAGCAGCAGTGTCTCAAGCACATAGACTCATACAAAACACTAACACATAAATTACACGTCAATTCTACAACACAGTAAAAAAAGATGCAAAAAATAAGACATTGGTGCAAAGATGCACAATTGGAAAACAAGCTCAAAGTACTGCAAAAGGTGATCAACAGTGATCTGTTGCTGAAGTGGAATTAGAATTGTGGAATCATTATGGCACAGAGAGAGAGCACTAGGCTTATTTAACACATGATTACTCTGAGACCTGCATGAGATACCAATAAAGATTTCTACAAACTTGTGCCTTCAATTTACTCTCAATCCAGCCACAGATTCTCCCCTCTTCAACCGTCCTCCTTGTTTTCTTTCATCTCCTTTTTTCAGAGAGGTGTTCATGGAAAGGAAACACCATCAATTAACAGGCATTGGCAGGTCTGGCTTTAACAAAAAGCCCACTCTCGCAACCATTCGCCAACATTTCTGATCAAACACCCACAATTTACTGTAATGAAAGTGACTTCAAAAGCCTTCTTGCAGCTTTACCTGAGAACAGTAATGGAAATAGCTTTCACTAATCTCGTACCCATGTCACAACCCACACCCATTCACCACTATGGCCATAGCTGGGAGTAGATGTGGTGATAATTATGGTCTAGGATGAACTATTTGCAATACATCGTTATTCAATGTCAGTGTGAACATACACCGATCAGCCAAAACATTATGACCACTGACAGGCGAATTGAATAACATTGATTATCTTGTTAAAATGGCATCTGTCAAGGGGTGGGATATATTAGGCAGCAAGTGAACAGTCAGCTCTTGAAGTTGATGTGATGGATGCAGGAGAAATGGGCAGGAGTAAAGACCTGAGCGACTTTGACAAGGGCCAAATTGTTATGGCCAGACGACTGGGTCAGAGCATCTCTGAAACGGCAAGGCTTGTGGGGTGCTCCCGGTCAGCAGTGGTGAGTACCAACCAACAGTGGTCCGGGGAGGGACAAACCACAAACCGGCGACAGGGTGTTGGGCGCCCAAGGTTCATCGATGCGCGAAGGCAACGAAGGCTATCCCGTCTGGTCCGAACCGACAGAAGGTCTACTGTGGCACAAGTCACAGGAAATTTTAATGGTGGTCACGGGAGGAATGTGTCACAATACACAGTGTATCGCACCCTGCTGCATATGGGGCTGCACACGGAGGACCAACAGCATATTAGGCAGGTGGTCGTAATGTTTTGGCTCATCAGGTCATCATGTTTTGGCTCATCAGGTCATCATGTTTTGGCTGATCGGTGTGTTTCCCCACTTATTCATGGATGGTGTTTTATTTATTATCTCTGTAGAAAATCAAATAATTATCAAAGACAAGCTTGAAAGAGTTGCAAACACGAATAGACATTTTCCACCCAGTGCAATTCCATTTTCAAGCAGTAATAAGTAAAAAAATCTGAAGAAGGGTCTCGACCCGAAATGTCACCCATTCCTTCTCTCCAGAGATGCTGCCTGTCCCGCTGAGTTACTCCAGCTTTTTGTGTCTATCTTCGGTGTAAACCAGCATCTGCAGTTCCCTCCTACACACATAAATCACCTCTGGCATTTCTTAACTAAATGTATTTGTGACTTCATTAAAGGCTTGAGAACTGTTTTCACATGTCGACACTCAGTTAAAAATACAACACATTTAAATAGTTCAAATGTTGAAAACCTTAAAAAAAATTGCAGTTATTTCTCCTCTCACCACAGTGTTGCCATTAAGACGCTGTGCAGGTGGAGCTGTGACTGGTGCTTCAACAATTTATGCATGCCTCTGCATGTTCTTTTTTATTGTTGGATTCATAACAGACGGCAAAGCTGCAATCTAGTTAACACCGGATCCATCAAATCTGTTACGAATGGTTTTTAAAGCTCATAAGTTCAATGAGCGGAGTTAGGCCATTCGGCCCATCAACTCTACGCTACCGTTCAATCATGGCTAATCTATCTTTCGCTCTCAACCCCATTTTCCTGCCTTCTCCTCATAACCTCTAATACCCTTACTAATCAAGAATCTCCAACTTTAAAATATTTATTGACTTGGCCTCCACAGCCGTCTGTGGCAATGAATTCCACAAATTCACCAACCTCTGACTAAAGAAATTCCACGTCATCTTCTTGTCCTTTTAATCTAAAGCTATGGCCTCTGGTCCGAGACTCTCCCACAAGTGGAAACATCCTCTCCTCATTCACTCTATCCAGGCCACCCATTATTCGGTAAGTTTAAATGTGTTCCCTCCTCATTCTGCTAAACTCCAGCGAGTCCACGCCCAGTGCTTTCAAATGCTCATCATATGTTAACCCAATCATTCCTGGGATTATTCTTGTAAACCTCCTCTGGACCCTCTCCTCTGCCAGCACATCCTTCCTCGGATAAGTGGACCAAAACTGCTCACAATACTCCAAATGTTATTCATAAATGTGTATTCATACACACAAATGCCCAGTAAAAAATAAAAAATAAACTGAAAAGAGTGGTATTTGCATGCCATGTAGAGAGAAATATGATTAGATTTTCAGGTTAATAAGCATTTGTTGGAATTAGCAAAAGCAGAAATGCAATAAGATTTTGGATAAGTATGTAGGAAGGAAAATTAGAGGTACCGAAAGGAGAAATGGAAGCTTTTGGATAGAGTGGAAGAAAGGATGCAGAGGAATGGTGGACTGCTTGACTCCACACTGAGTTTAATAATTTCAAATCATTTCCAGTGCTCCCATTTTCCACACAATAACTGAGGCTTTCATTCCACTATTGTCATTTACACTTCCTCTGGATCATCTCCTTATTTCTGTATTTATTTCATTATGCGGCCCTCTTCTCTTGCACTTTCATTCCTTTCTTTATTTAATCTCTCCAGACCACACTGTCAGAGTCCTTTGTTCTTGTTCTGTCCTACTCTCTCCACTTCCCCTTCCTCAATGGCTTTTTCAGTCAGAGAGTTGTGAATCTGTGGAATTCTCTGCCTCAGAAGGCAGTGGAGGCCAATTCTCTGAATGCATTCAAGAGAGAGCTAGATAGAGCTCTTAAGGATAGCGGAGTCAGGGGGTATGGGGAGAAGGCAGGAACGGGTTACTGATTGAGAATGATCAGCCATGATCACATTGAATGGTGGTGCTGGTTCGAAGGGCCGAATGGTCTACTCCTGCACCTATTGTCTATTGTCAATGTAAAATTATTGAGTCTTGAGCCTTTGCTAGTTTTGATGGAGAAGCCTTTAGTCTGAAATTTAGACTTTAGAGTTTAGACTTTAGACTTTAGAGATACAGCACCCAAACAGGCCCTTCAGCCCACCGAGTCCGCACCAACTTGTGATCACCCCATACACTAGTACTATCCTACACACTAGGGACAATTTACAATTTTATCAAAGCCAATTAATCTATAAACCTGTACATCTTTGGAGTGTGGGAAAGAGCTGCAGATGCTGGTTTAAACCGAAGATAGACACAAAATGCTGGAGTAACTCAGCGGGACAGGCAGCGTCACTGGATAGAAGGAATAGGTGACGTTTCGGGTCAAAACCCTTCTTCAGACTCGTCAGGGGAAACAGAAACGAGAGATGTAGAACAATGAATTAAATATATGCAAAAAGGAAAGATGATAATGGAAACATGCCATTGATAGCTGTTTGCTAGGAGAAGGACAGGCAGTCTGAAAATAGGGAGCAAGGAGGGAGTGGCACAGTAGTGCAGCTACTTGAGCTTCACAGCTGCAGAGCCTTATGTTCAATTCTGATCTGAGTTTACATGCTTTGGCTTTGAGCACATAGGTTTCCCCCCAAATGATCTAATTTTCTCCCACATCTAAATGACATGCGGCTTCGTAGGTTATGTGGCCACTATAAATTGTCCCTCGCGTATGGGTGAGTGAAAGAATCTAGGAGCAGTTGAAGTGGATGTGAGAAAACTAAAAATGGGATTAATGTAAAATGTAAGTGGGTAGTTGATGGGTACAGACTTGGTGGGCCAAAGGGCCTGTTTCCATGTTGTGTCTATTTATAATTGTGTGAAAGTAGTTTGTAAATACTTGTACATACAGAGGGTGAAAGAAGATTGGAATTCTCTTCCACAAATAACAGGTATAACAGAGCTTTATTTGTCGTTCGGTACCGAAGTACAATGAAGTTGATGCTCAGTCTATTGGTTAATCTGAACCTGAAACTGGTCAACTTTTGTTAACCAAATGTTTCAGAAAAATGTGGGCAAAGACAAATATAAAGCATTTTGCCACTGAACAACCATGATCACATTCAATGCCAGAACAGTCTTGAGGGACTTAATAACCTACTCCCATTTCTCTATTTATAAGGGGTATTAACCAATTGAGACCGTGGAATGGATTTTTGCCTCATGATTGCCCTGGCACAAGGTAGTCATTTCATCATGAGTCATACAGGACAGAAACAGGTCCTTAATCACACATGTCCATATTGATTATCAAGTCTCTCGCTACACTAATCCCATTCATCAACTCTTTACTCTAGCCTACTCTGCTCTGCTGGTTCAAGTGCTTTTATTAAGATGCTTCTAAAATAGTGTGAGAGTATTTGCCTCCAGCACTTTCTCAAGCAGTGCATTCCAGATTGCAATCATGCTTTGAGTGAAAATACTTTTTCTCAGTTCCCTTCTAGTCCAATAAGGGAGAGATATTTTCTCTGAATAGAGAATGATTCCATTCTCTGGACAGCATTCTTTGAAATTAAAACAATGTGCCTTTTGAAAAAGATTAGGCCCAAATCTTCCAAACTGAAGAAAGTTCCGTACCAACCAACACACATGGAAATAGATGAACCGTACCTGCATGGGTGTGTTATGTGCATTTCATATATAATCAGTCTGATTTTTGCAAGAGTAATCAAGAGATTATTCAAATAAACTAAGAGTATGATCTCTGCTATGCTCACAATCTGAGAAATGAAAATGCTGTTTATCGGAAACGGCAGCAAACATTTGTTTATTGACTACATTGTGGCTTATTATTTTCCATGTGGGACCTTGGTAATTCCTGTTTACGATCACCAATTTATTTTATCTTCGTATTTGCTTACCACTTCCTGCAACCTGCTAAACTCTGGATGTCCCCAGGAAATGCGAGAATAAAACTAATGATTCTTCTCGGAAAAGAAATTGCACCCGTTTACACAGAATTTCGTACTTGCAGTGAAAGTTTTAGTTTTAGAGCTACAGGGTAGGAACAGGCCGTTCTGCCCACCGTCTACGCTAACCAGCGGTCACCCATACACTCGGTCTGTTCTTCACACCAGGGACGATTTACAGAAGTCAATCAACCTGGAAACCTGCACATCTTTGGAATATACAAGGAAACCAGAGCGCCCAGAGAAAAAAAACACGTGGTCACAGGGAAAACGTAAATATTCCGTACAAACAGCACCCAATGTCAGGATCGAACCCGGGTCTCTGGCACTGTAAGAGGACACCTCTCACCACTGTGCCACTGTGAAAGATGGGCAAAGTAAAGTTTGATAGTGTATGCCAGCAGCCAACAACAAAAGGTTTTCAGTCTGGCCTGCAATCAGAAATTAAAAGACTAGCTAAATCTTTTTACCTTTTAATTCAGGCACCCTGATGCGATCTGTAGCTATCAGCTCTCAAAACACTCTTTACTCTCTCACCCTACCTCTGTGTTCAGACACCATTGTGGTAAATTGCCGTGCGCCCCAAAAGATTGTTGCCACTCAGCAAATAGGAATCTAACAGGTTATAGTAATGTCTGCCTGTTCCTACCTACCAGTTAGCTTTAGTTCAGTATTCCCGTAATTACAGATACATTTCCAAGCAGCCAGTTTCAGTTACAGAACATCAACCATTTCTGTAAGTATTAATTACAGACCGAGTAATGGAACAACCAAACGTTTGAAAATGGTTCTGTGTCAGTTAGCCCTGGCAGCACTGTTGAGGATCGATTCTCTGGGTGTAATCCAGTTCAAAATCCATGTCACATATTCATTAGAGACTTTGCACAATTTGTGACAAAATGAATGTGTTTTGAAATAAATGAAAATTTACGAAAGGCAAGTTGTGTTTTGAGTTTAATACGGTTTTTGAAAATGGGATCTAACCCATTGGCCTGGTCTGAAGGGAATGTAATAAATATGAGGCATTCTGATATTCAGTAAGTGCCTGATGCAGAAACTCTCGAATATCCTGTTAGAAAAAAAGATGCAGAGTGGTCCAAAAGCTGTTAGCTGGACTGAAGAAAAATGGTCTGGGTCACTGCCTGAGGCTTGAAATATCGTGTTGGAAATAATGTAGCCCAAGGATCAGTCTTTAGTTCACTTTCCTTCTCAATGTAAGTGATTGCTGGAAATTTAACAAACCGAGCACAATCTTGAAATTTGATTTGAAAGGGGGGTTTTCCAAACAGCATAGATAGGTGTAAAAATTGCCTCTACTATGTTCGGAAGGAATGCATGAGGTGCCAGATTCGGTTTCTCTACCATTGAAAAGATGTAGCACATGGTTGCTGTGTTGGTTTTAAAATTCTCATTTTTTAATTAGAATTGTCCCGTTTAGTTGCCCCTCGGTGCATCCTGGGGAACAACCTGCAATGTAAGCAGTCCCTTAAACCCCTTACTTGCACTATTGACCTTTTTGCATCGGCAGTAGGTACAGCCTTTTAACTTAGACTTGACATTTTGTTCTGCAGATGCAGAATCATGTAAATGTCACCAACATGCTGCTGTGTCAACCCTGTGGTTCATCTCACTATACAATTACATAATCTCCATGATCGAATAAAATTGACCACAGTAACCAGCATCGTGCAGAAGGAACGGGACTTCCACCTACATTTAGACTTACAATAAATTTGAATACTTTTTTCAGAATCCAAGCTGCTTCGGCGTCTAGAAACTATACACAGCAACCACTCACTCATTCCATTCAGGATATTGAACGATGCAGTGAAATAAATTATTCAAACACAGAGGGGATGAGGTGACCCATCGTTCCATAGTAAAGGCACATTGAGAAGCAGCTGATATGGATAGTTGTTGCTCGAGCCTGTGATATTTTGGACAACTGAAATTATCAACTCATGTTTCCCCCTTCATTTTTTACCCTTCCAGAGGCCGTTAATGCAAATCCTTAAACCCTGTTAATATATATGCTAGAAAAATGCATGTGTGTGTGTGTGTACAATACAAAAAATATATACAGTATATAACAAACACAGATAGATAGATATATGTATGTGTGCGTATATTAAAAAATATATAGACACTAATATGTATGCTAGAAAAAATGTATTGCATTTTTAACAGCAACTGTAAGGCTTATACACACACACACACATATATACTTTGTATATATATATATATATATATATATCAGTTGAGCTTATAGGACTTGGTATTACAATCCCTACTGTAATCGGCACTTTCTTAATCTCTTGAGTGGGGGTAGGGGTAAAGACAGTTCTAGCATACATATTAGCATATATTTTTTTATTTATATACACAAACATACATGTATCTATCTATCTGTGTTTGTTATATACCGTATATATTTTTGGTAAAAATCAACAAATAAATTGCTGGGAGTGGCAACAAGAGTTTCACTGTGTCAGTAGCCAAACTTGTCAATGATGAAGAGATGTTCTCGTATAAGTGGAATAAAAATGAGTCAGGGTGGCATGGGATGAGAAAGCCACGTAATCTCCCTAGTTAATTTGGAAGTGCAGCTATCTGCTATGACTAGATTACAGCTCTTGCTGGTCATGGCATCAATTTAAGATGCAATTGTAATGATAGTCTAATCACAGAGATGATTGATATAACCTTTTGACTGAAGAGTATTTTTTAACCATTTTAAAAACGTGCGAATTCCTGCAGATACTGCCACATTCAGCTGTTTCACACACACACACACACGCACACACACACACACACACACACACACACACACACACACACACACACACACACACACACACACACACACACACACCACACACACACACACACACACATGCACACACGCACACACACAGACACACACATACACACACACACACACACACACACACAGACAAACGCATGCACACATGCACACACACACAGACACACACATACACACACACACACATAGACAAACGCACGCACACATGCACACACACACATACACACACGTGCACACGCGCACTCGCACTCACACACACACGCACACACACACACACACACACACACACACACACACGTAAAACAAGGTGTTCGCTCGTCGTGATGGAGAGAAATATAGATTGACTTTTTAACATCTCGTTCTGCAAGACATGTCAAACCATTTCCAATAAATTGGTTTCCTTCACGATGATATTTTATTTTCTGAGAAATCATATTAAACAATCTCACATTGTGTCTAACAGTAACTTTCTGAAGAAATATGCAAGCACAACTGAACTTTTGGAGTGATGTTTTGAAATAGTGTTTCTTTTAATAGATACATTTGATCAAATTTAAAAGCATGACATTTTTTTTATTACTCCAAGGACACAAAAGCTTTGAAGTTAAAACAGGAATATACAAATATGTGATCGGGAATATTGTAAATTAAACCAGCAGGTGATGTTAAGAAACTTATTCATGTGATTATTATGTGGGGTATGGGGAGAAGGCAGGAACGGGGTACTGATTGAGAATGATCAGCCATGATCACATTGAATGGCTGATCATTCTCAATCAGCCATGATCACATTGAACAACAAAACATGAAAGACTTATTGGGACAGGCAATAAATGCACCTATTGTCTATTGTCTATTGTCTATGCAAAAGGCACATTCTGTTTTCATAAAAGATCTCTGTTTGTCAGTGGCTCAACATCAATGGTACAGCTAAGCTAAGTCCAAAGACGTACAGGTATGTAGGTTAATTGACTGGGTAAATGTAAAAAATTGTCCCTAGTGGGTGTAGGATAGTGTTAATGTGCGGGGATCGCTGGGCGGCGCGGACTTGGTGGGCCGAAAAGGCCTGTTTCCGCGTTGTATATATATGATATGATATGATATGATGAGTCAAAGATAGACACAAAATGCTGGAGTAACTCAGTGGGACAGACAGCATCTCTGGAGAGAAGGAATGGGTGATGTTCAGAAGGTCCCGACGCGAAACATCGCCCATTCCTTCCCTCCAAAGATGCTGCCTGTCCCGCTGAGTTACTCCAGCATTTTTTAATCTATCGTCGGTTTCAACCAGCATCTGCAGTTCCTTCCGACACACTGAGGATGAGTCAGATAGACCAGTGCCATCATGCAGTTGATATGTGTATACATGAGTCAGAATCCCATCAGATTTTCCTCATATCTGGGGATTCCCCATAGTAATGAACTATTTCATTTTTACTGATGAATTTGAAAGCATTGTACACAATATCAAGAAAGGGAAAAATAGTCTATTTATAATCCCTTTGATTTGGTGCCACACACCAAATACGCTCTGGATTTCTAGGAAAAATGCTTCATCAGACAAAGTCACATAGTTATTTTTAACCACATCGAATGATTCAAGATAATTTTAAAAGCACTTAAATATTTAATGCATATGCTAACAGTAAATCTTAATTGTTGTTGAAAATTATGGCTAGTTGACCGTTTCAACCCGCTTCCTTTCCCTTTAAGAGAAAAATAGGGCTTTAATTAGTAAGAAGGAACTGCAGATGCTAGTTTACCCCGAAGATAGACCCAAAATGCTGGAGTAACTCAGCGGGACAGGCAGCATCTTAGGAGTGAAGGAATGAGCGACGTTTCAGGTCGAGGCCCTTCTTCAGAAGGGTCAGAGGTTTAAAGAAGGGTCTCGATCCGAAATGTCACTCATTCCTTCTCTCCAGAGATTTTGCCTGTCCCAATAAGTCTTTCATGTTTTGTTATTAATGCTCGTGACCATATTACATTCTTTCACTGAGTCTGAGCCATCTTATTTTTTTTTGTTCTGTTGTCCTGTGTTGTTTTAGTCAATAACTCTACCATCCATAAAATCAACTATCTTTCGCTAATGTGATTTTTTTCCCCTTTATTTTACACTCAGGAATCCATTGCAAATGCCATTTTTGTTGCATGGATCTTCTGACTGGATCATATGGCAGGCTCCTTTTAGCAACAACTACCGAAAACAAACCTTGAACATCTTCAGCGGGGTTGGATTTTTTTGCTTTTAACCAATAAATTTTGAAATCTAGCTCGGAAGAATATTTTTTACTCTCACTGAAAAGCAAAAAATGCACGCAGCTTTCAAAGCATGCATAAGGGCTAGTGGCTTTGGCTCTTGGGTTATTTTCTTTCTTCCACGGTGCAAAATGCTGAATTAAATGGAAAAGAAAAAATATAGGACAACGTGACTGGATAAAAGCATGAATAACAAATTCTCGCCAACTCCCACCAAGGGGATCTGAGGAAGATTTTTTTATTTCACCCAATGGTTGGTTGGAATCTGGAACAAACTGCCTGAAGTACTGATGGAGAGAAGTAGTCTAAAAAACATTTAAATGGTATCGAGGCGAGTAAGTTGCAGGTTAGGTCCTGGAGTATAGATGAGTGCTTGATGGTTAGTATAGACATTGTGGGCCTCTTAATTGAAGTAACATGAGCAACTCGGAAGTAGGTGTTGGCCATTCAACCTATGTTCACAAGTTCACGAATTTTGCAGCTCAGTCATACCCCATATTTTAAGACAGTTCAAGACTTCTCTGGCATGAGAAACATCTTTCCCAAAGAGTCTTTATCTCCCTATCTATCAATTCATAGTCATAGAGTCATACAGCTGGAAACAGGCCCTTTGGTACATCTTGCCCACACCGGCTAATATGTCCCAGCTACACCAGTCCCACTTGCTGCAATTGGCCCATATCCCTCCAAACCCGTCCTACAGTGCATTCAGAAAGTATTCATTTTTTGTACATTTTGCTACTTTACAACCTTATTTAAAAATGGAATAAATTCATTTTTTTAATCATCAATCTACACACAATACCCCAGAATAAAAAAAGCGAAAACAGGTGATGAGAAACTTTTGCAAAGTAATTAAAAAGAAATAACTGAAATTTCACATTTACATAAGTATTCAGACCACCGTCGTCAAATTTGCGGATGACACAACGGTGATCGGGCTGATCTCCAATGGCGATGAATCAGCCTACAGAGCGGAGGTGCAGAACCTGGCGAGCTGGTGCTCAGAGAACAACCTGTCCCTAAATACATCAAAAACCAAGGAGCTAATTATCAACTTCAGAAGGTCACAGAATGAGGAATACGCTCCACTCCTCATCAATGGGGACAAAGTGGTGAGAGTGTCCAGCTTCAGGTTTCTGGGCACACACGTTTCACAGGACCTTACATGAGCCACCAACACTGCTGCACTAGTCAAAAAAGCACAGCAACGGCTGTTTTTCCTGAGAATGTTAAAAAAAGGTCGGTCTGCCACAACAGTTTCTGATGACCTTCTACCGCTGCACCACAGAGAGCATACTGACATACGTGTGGTATCTCAGCTGCACGGCAGCGGACAGGAAAGCTCTTCAGCGGGTCGTCTGCAGAGCGCAGAGGATCATTGGGACACAGCTGCCAGCCCTGGAGGACATCGCCAATGCCTCAGGAAAGCCACCAGCACCTACAAGGACTCCACACACCCATGCCACCATCTGTTTGAACTACTTCCATCTGGCAGACGTTACAAGGTCTTCTACGCTTGCACCTCCAGACTAAGAAACAGCTTTATCCCTAGAGCTATAGCTGCTCTGAATCGGACCTGCTGAGAGCCTGCGATGATCTGTCTCTGCCCCCAGGGTCATCTGGAACAACTGACCCCTGCATTAACGTTTTTTGCACTTTACCTTGTTCCCCCTTTTTTTTTTTCCTTTCCGCCCCCTTTGTTATTTTCATTTTTGCCATGATTTATTTATATATTTGATAGGATCGATATGGAAGCGACATTCAAAATCTCGTTGTACTTGTACAATGACAATATAAAAAAAAGATATTGTATTGTATTGCTATGACACTCAAAATTGAGATTAGATTCATCCTGTTTCCATTAATTATCCTTGAGATGTTTCCATAATTTGCTTGGAGCACCAGTGGTAAATTAAATTGATTGGACATGATTTGGAAAGGCACACACCAGTCTATATCAGGTCCCACAGTTGACAGTGCATGTCAGAGCACAAACCAAGCCACGAAGACAAAGGAATTGTCCGTGGAACTCTGAGGCAGGATTGTGTCGAGGCACAGATCTGGGGAAGGGTATAAAACAATTTCTGCAGCATTGCAGGTCCCGAAGAGCACAGTGGCCTCCGTCATTCTCAAATGGAAGAACTTTGGAACCACCAGGACTCTTCATAGAGCTGGCCGCATGGACAAACTGAGCAATTGGGGGAGAAGGGCCTTGGTCAGGGAGGTGACCAAGAACCCGATGGTCACTCTGACAGAGCTCCAGCGTTCCTCTGTGAAGATGGGAGAACCTTCCAGAAGGACAACTATATCTGCAGCACTCCACCAATCAGGCCTTTATGGTAGAGTAGCCAGGCGGAAACCACTCCTCAGTAAAAGGCACATGACAGCCCGCTTGGAGTTTGCCAAAAGGCACCTAAAGGACTCTCAGACCATGAGAAACAAGATTCTCTGGTCTGATGAAACCAAGATTGAACTGTTTGGCCTGAATGCCAAGTGGCACCACTCATCACCTGGCCAATACCATACCTACGGTGAAGCATGGTGGTGGCAGCATCATGCTGTGGGGATGTTTTTCAGCAGCAGGAACTGGGAGTTTAGTCAGGATCGAGGGAAAGATGAATGGAGCAAAGTACAGAGAGATCCTTGATGAAAACCTGCTCCGGAGCATTCTGGACCTCAGACTGGGGCAGAGGTTCACCTTCCAACAGGACAATGTCCCCAAGCACACAGCCAAGACGACACAGGAGTGGCTTCGTGACAAGTCTGTGAATGTCCTTGAGTGGCCCAGCCAGAGCCCAGACTTGAACCCAATCAAACAGCTCTGGAGGGACCTGAAAATAGCTGTGCATCAACACTCCCCATCCAATCTGACAGAGCTTGAGAGGATTTGCAGAGAAGAATGGGAGAAATTACCCAAATACAGGTGTGCCAAGCTTGTAGCGTCATACCCAAAAGACTTGAGGCTGTAATCGCTGCCAAAGGTGCCTCAACAAAGTACTGAGTAAAGGGTCTGAATACTTATGTAAATGTGATATTTCAGTTATTTCTTTTAATTACTTTGCAAAAATCTCTAAACACCTGTTTTTGCTTTTTTATTATGGGGTATTGTGTGTAGATTGATGATTAAAAAAATGAATTTAATCCATTTTAAAATAAGGCTGTAACGTAGCAAAATGTGGAAAAAGTGAAGGGGTCTGAATACTTTCTGAATGCATTGTATACAAGTGGCTGGGAACCTACATCCTTAATCCTCTAAGATCAGGTGAAGTAGATGTCAAACCATGGAACAGCTTCACCTGATAGCTTAAATAATCTGTGCACAGCCTTTTTTGCATCACCCATGATTTTGCTATTTCAATTTAGTTGCACTTAGAGAAACTAAAAAGCGGCAAAGGATTATACCATTCAACGAAATGTTTTTTTTAATAACCAAAATTTATTGACTTCAGGCCCTGACTTTTCGGGACTGCTCAATGCTTTTACCACATTCCACAGGTGAAGGATCTCAAGGCTCCTGCAATGGATGTGTGTACACAGTGACCCTGGGATGTCCTGCAACAACAACCCATCATTGTTCTCTGAAACTTAGCGAGTGAAAATAACACGACAAAAGGTAATACGGCATTTCTGAATCAGCACTTGTCAAAAATTTGTTCTCATCCTTTAATACTGCCTTGTAAACAAATTTAATCCCCTTCAGACAAATAAGTCTTGTAAGCGAGGAAAATAATACTATTCCGGGAAGTGACTCAATTAACAGTCAGTTTGTTATCTCAAGAAACCATCATGCTTTAACACTGGCACAATAGATGCTTGTCATCCAGAGTACTTAACAAGTTACATTTTTTAGCAAAACATAACGTATTGGAGAAACTCAATGGGTCAGGCGGCATCTATTGAGGAAATGAATTGCCAATGTTTCGGGTCGGGTCCGATTCACTACCTGGTCAATTTCAGTGCGTTCTCAAAGATTAGATTCAACTCAGGTTGAATCTGGTTATCGTTGATTCCACTTACTAACTTATCCCTTAGTATCTGTGAAATTGTAGCCATAATATCTGTCTTGACATAATGCCCTCAGTTGATACTCCACCGTTTCAATAGGTTGTCTTAACCAGGAATCAAACTTAAATCTTTGCACAAACTTGCTTGGCTTTAAATTAAAATGATTCTTCAACAAATCCAAAATGTAAAAATTAACTTTATTACTGGGTTTCACCAGACTCAACGAGTTTTTCCCTAAACTATATGTAGGGGCTGACAGCACAATAATTAGGATAGACTTCTGTTTGAATCAGAATTCAGATAAATGAGAGGTATTGCATTTTGTTGCAACAAATCAGGCAGGACATGTACAGTGAATGATAGGGCACTGGGGAGTGTTGTGGAACAGAGAGGCATGGTTTGTTAGTGAGTTAGCAGGCAACATCAAAATTGGTGGAGTTGTGGGCATTGAGGAAGGTTGTCAAAGCAGGATATATATAGGTCAGTTGTAAAGAGGCACAGAGAAATGGAAGATGGAGTTTAATCCGAGCAAGTGCGAGATGATGTATTCTGGGTGGTCGACTGTAAGGGGAAAGTATAGAGTTATTGGCAAGACCCTCAACAGCATTGATGTACAGATAGATCTTGGGGTCCAAATCTGCAGCTCCCTGAAAGTGACAACACAAGCATATAGAGTAGAAAGAAAGCCAATGGTATGCTACCTCTATTGGTCATGGCATTAAGAGTTAGGAGATCATGATGCAGCTTAAGAAATTTTTGTGCAGGCTCCATTCGGAGTATTGTGTGCATTTCTTATCCCAATCCAAAAAGGATGAAGAGTCTTTGAAATGGGTGCAGAAGAGGTTTACCAGAAAGATGCCTGGATTAAAGGCTAATTAGAATACGGAAAGTTTGGACAAATTCGGATTGTTATTCCCTGAATTTCCAGAGGTTGAGGAGAGACCCGACAGAGGTATATAAAATTACAGAATGCTTAGAAAGACCTGGTGGGCCGAGCGGCCAGATGCAGAAAGAACCGGATGGCCGCGGCCTTTAGGGGAATCTGCCAAGCCGGCCCCTGCTCATGTCCCAAAGACCAGAAACTGGAGAGGTGGGAGCCGGCGATGATGGACGTGAGAAGCAAGGCCGGTAGGAGAGTGAACTGGGGTCTTGCCTTCTGCACCCTCAAAGTCGGCTGCGGGAGGCGGCCCCGGGGCACATGGGCGAGGAGCGGGATGTCGGTTCACTGGACGAAGGTGATGCCTGGAAGCCCAATGGCAGCTTCGGGCTCACCTGGATCAGGCTCCGTTCCATAACACCTAGAGCGTGATCTGGCCTCTTGCATGCGATCTAAGTGGACTATTTCTGTACACTTTGCAAATCGGGGATTGTGCTTAGTCAAGTCAAGTCAAGTCAATTTATTTGTATAGCACATTTAAAAACAACCCACGTTGACCAAAGTGCTGCACATCTGACTAGGAAAAAAAGAAACATACAGTGGCAGGCAGCCAAACACAACGGCGCGGCCATCTTGAACAAAATGTTAATTCAATCACCCACAGTCCAACAATAAAAGCACTAAACAGGCACCCAAATTACCCAACCCCAAAAAACCCCCCAGGGATGGCAATACTTTACTAGACTGTATGCAAAAACAGATTTCCACTGTGTTTGTACATGTGACAATAAAGCACCATTATTCATTGAGATAGGGTAGACAGTCAGTACCTTTTCCCCAAGGTGGCAATGTCAAAGAATAGAAGGTATAGCTTTAAGGTAAAAGAGTGGGAATTTAAAGGAGATTTGTGAGCCAAGTGTTTTACACAGAGAGTGTTGGCTACCGGGAATGCGATACTAGGGATAGTGATGGAGGCTGGAACAATAGTGGCATTTAAGAGGCTTCTAGATGGGCATGTGGGCATGTGGGCATGGGGGGATATGGGTCATACGCAGCCAAAGGAGATTAGTTTAATTTGGCATTTTGCTTGTCACACACATTGTGGACCAAAGTGCTGTACTGTTCTACGTTCCATCTTCTATGGGGGTGGTGACAGGTGGACAGGGAGGTGAAGAAGGTGTATGCAAAGACGTATAAATATTAAAACAAGGGATCTTTGACATAGCAACAAAGTAGTATAGCAACAAAGTATGGTCAAAGAGAATTAATCTTTCATTTCATCCTTGATTTGAATGAATTTAAGCAACTTGTGGCATTTATGAGATCGATTCCTTTTATATCTAATGTAAAGTTGAGGGTTGTTTGCTGTAAATTGAAATAGAGAAACTTGTATTCTACTCACCTAGATCACAAGAATACTGGATGTGAAGCACAGAATAATATATATAATGGGACTTCCGGTGGCGTTATGGACTGAACAAGTCGCACGTCAACTAGCTCCGTGAACATTCCGATTTAGGAAGAGAGGAACGGGACGGGCCCGTTGCAACTTACCGGCAATTTTCAACGAAGGGTGGGTGACATCATCAGATCGCGACTTTTAAAAGTAAATGTCGACAAGTCGCACCCCCCCGTTAAAAACCGTTAAAAAAGGAACGGTTAGAACAAGACCCGTGGAAGAAGAAGAATCAAGCCAGATGGAAGCCTCTGCTACAGCTCAAACCTCAGCAGCGGGTCAGGAAGAAACTGCCAAACGAACAACCCGGAATGCACAGCCTAAAAAAATTGGATTGGAAGAATTTCGCAGCGTTGTGGGTGAGGAGCTTTCAGATATGAAGTCTCAAGTGGTAAATATGACACTTGAATTACAAGAGATGAAAGCTGAATTAGTTTCCCTTAAAGGAATGAAGGGGGAAATACTATCTACTATTAAGGAGCAGTTGGATAAATCAAAGGCTGAAATGTGTGTAATTATGAATGAACACATGGAGGAAGTAACCTCCAAGTTACAAAAGTTGGACTCTGATTTTTCTGGTAAGCTGAACCACATCACCGCGTCAATAGAACAACATGATGAGGCTTTAGGTGAGTTGGAAACTTTAGCTGAGACGAGTGCTGAAACTACAAAAGTAGTATTGTCGGAGACTCAGCGTCTTTCTGATTTATTGATGAGATTAACCGAAAAATGTACTGACTTAGAGGGTCATTCAAAACGACAAAATTTAAGAATCCTTGGAGTTAAAGAAGGCAAAAAAAAAGATAAAAACGTTCGTGATTTTACTGCTGAGTTATTACAGGAAGTTTTGAAAATGGATTCAAAGCCCTTGCTGGATCGAGCCCATAGAGCACTGAGAGCACGGCCAGGTGCTAATGCGCCTCCAAGACATTTGATTCTGAGGGTGCATAATGCTCACGTTTTAGAAGATATGCTGTCAAGAATTGCTAGTAACAGAGCTTTATCATTCCAAGGCGATGAGATTCGCATCTTCAGAGATTACCCCTTTGAGGTGGTTAAGAAAAGAGCACTGTTTAATGAGACAAGATCTATTCTCAAGAAGATCCCAGCGCTCAGATTTGGTATGTTGTATCCAGCAAAACTCCGAGTGACCTACAATCAAAAAGAATCCTTTTTTACTGACTATAATAAAGCACTGGAATTTGCTCGGGAGATCGAAAGGTCGCTGAAGGCTTGATTATGATTTCACGGCTATCTTAATTGGCAGACATCTAATTGGACTTTAAAAATATTAAAATTCAAAGATTTAAGTTTAGTGTATATATTATACGTATATTAACCGTAACTAATAATTATTAATTAAAAAACATATATATTTTTATTAATCATCACTAATAAGAAGTATAAGTAATATTTGATTTATGTAAACCTTACTTTGAATACTTAATTAATACACTTTAGATAGAAAAATCGATTTATTATAGACTAATTAGTTTCGGGCCTGCCCCGTTTATCTCTCTTTTTAAAAAAAAAAAATAATAAATAATAACTGTGTTAAAAAACGGAGCTAGTATTAATTTTTTTTTACATCTCACGGAAGTCCTTAGATTTTTTGCCACCTTAGGGTGGCTAACACTAACTGCACTAATTGTAGTTGTAGTTTTAGTTGTCTCTTCTTTTTTCCTGCACTCTTTTAACCTTTTATATATTGATTTTTTTTTTAGATTTAACTTTTATTATCATGTCATTTTTCAGAAATTATATACTTTTGGGAGATATTTCCGGGAGGCACTCTACGCTGTACAAAAGATCATCCACCCCTCATTCAAGAAAAATGTTGTAGTCCGGGTGCCAGACCATTTGCTTTATTATAGACCATTTATCGGTTAAGATGCAAGATTCTATTAGGAAAACAGGGGTTAAAGGTATTACATTTTGTAGTTGGAATGTCAAGGGTGTTAATGAACCAATTAAAAGAGGTAAAGTACTTTTACATTTAAAATCTATTGATGCAGACATAATGTTCCTTCAGGAAACTCATCTAAAAAATGTAGCACATAATAGACTGAAAGGCAAATGGATTGATAAAGTATTTCACTCATCGTTTCCCTTTAAATCAAGAGGTGTTGCTATTTTAATTCGTAAGGGTATACCATTTATAAATACTTCTTCTATAGTCGACACTGAAGGTAGATATGTTATATTAGTGGGAGAACTATATTCTACAAAATTGATATTGGTGAATGTCTACGCACCAAATTTTGATAATCCGTTATTTTTTTTAAAAATATTTAATACCATTCCAGAATTTGGACAATATAACTTGATAATTAGAGGAGATTTAAATTGTACATTAGATCCTTATTTGGATAGATCTTCAACTCAAAGGAAAACAAAATCCAAGTCGTGTGAATTATTAAACTCTTATATAAATAATGCAAATATAAAAGATGTTTGGAGGATTGATAATCCTTCAGGCCGAGAGTATTCATTTTATTCACCTGTGCATAAAACTTATTCAAGAATTGATTATTTCTTGGTGGACTCCAAACTTATTCCTTATACGTATAATTCAAAATATCATAATATTATTATATCCGATCATGCCCCTTTAACATTTAGGGTAAAACTCCAAGGAGTAACGGGGAAACAGACTAATTGGAGATTTAATCCGCAAATCTTAAATGAAAAAGCATGTTATGACTATCTTAAATCGCAATTTGAGATTTTTTTTAACGCAAATGACCTTCCTGAAACACCTGCGTCCCTGCTTTGGGAAACATTTAAAGCGTTTGTGAGAGGATGTATTATTGCTTTTCAAGCGTCTCAAAACAAGAAGAACCGAGCTGAACAGAATGACCTGGAAAGTCAGATAAGACAGTTAGACATAACAAATGCCATCGCTCCCTCTATTGAAATACATAATAAAATTGCAGTTCTGAAATATAAGTTAAATTATATCCTTTCAGCTCATATTTTAAGGCTTTTTCAATATACTAAACAAAAACATTTTGAATTTGGAGATAAACCACAGAAATTGCTAGCACGTCAACTCCGTAAATTAGAAGATGATTCTACAATTCATAAAATTAGATCAGAAAATGGAGATTTGCTTAAACTACCTAAGGATATTAATCAGAGATTTTTGCAATTTTATCAGTCATTATATTCATCAAAAATAACAGATACTTCTGCGCAGATGCAAAAGTTTTTGCAGGAATGTAACCTTCCTGGTTTGAATGTGAGTGATAGAAATTTACTGGGCGCAGAAATAACTATGAAAGACGTTGAAGAGACTATTAAATCCATGAAAAATGGGAAGACTCCTGGCCCTGATGGCTTAAATAATGAATTTTATAAAAAATTCAGTGGTTTGATCTCTCCACGTTTGCAAACTGTATATAGTCACGCCTTTAAACAACAGAGATTGCCACAAACTCTGACTGAATCAACAATAATCCTCATTCCTAAAAAAGATAAGGATTCTGAAGACCCTGGTTCGTATAGGGCGATAGCTCTTTTAAATACTGATCAGAAGATATTAGCGAAAATCTTAGCTCAGAGATTAAGTCTAGTTATAGACAAATTGATACACCCCGATCAATCAGGCTTTATAGCCAAACGATATTCATTTTTCAACTTGAGACGCTTGTTTAATATAATTTATTCAAATAGACTATTAAATGAAGATTTAGCAATCATCTCGCTAGATGCTGAAAAAGCATTTGATCAAGTAGAATGGCCCTATCTTTTCTCAGTGATGGAAAAATTTCAACTAGGTGAAAATTTTTGTGCATGGGTGAAACTTTTATATACATCCCCAACAGCTAGAATATTAACTAATCAAATGCTGTCATCTAAATTTCATTTAGCTAGGGGTTGTAGACAAGGATGTCCACTATCACCACTTTTATTTGCCCTTATTATAGAACCACTTGCTGAGAGTATTAGATCAAATTCAGATATTTATGGCTACAACACTAAACATACAACCAATAAAATTTCTTTATATGCGGATGATGTATTAATATATATTACAAAGCCAGAAATTAGCATTCCGAATTTATTAAATCTTATAACTCAATTTGGTTCATTTTCAGGTTATAGAATTAACTGGTATAAAAGTGAAATTATGCCAATAATGGAGCATAATCCGGCCATACTTCAACAATTTCCTTTTAAAATTGCCTATGAAAAGTTTAAATATCTTGGAATTTACGTGACTAGGAAATATACTTCTTTATTTAAATCAAATTTTCCTCCTTTACTTGCTAAATTACACAGAAATATCCAATTTTGGAAAACACTTCCTATATCATTAGTTGGTCGTAGTAATGCTATAAAGATGATCTTTCTTCCACAGCTACTATACTTATTTCAAGCAATTCCGATCTACCTTCCAAAAAAGTTTTTTTTAAAAATTGATTCAATTGTTACTAATTTTATTTGGGACTACAAGACTCATAGAATAAATAAAAGACACTTATGTAAGTCTAAAATTAATGGAGGAATTGCTTTACCTAACTTTTTATTTTATTATTGGGCGGTTAATATTAAAAATATAACCTGCTGGTTGGATGATTCTGATCAACAACCGGATTGGTTAAAGATGGAGAAAGAGGATTGTTTACCATTCGATATTGGTGCGATCCTCTTAGCTCCAATAAATTTAAATAAAAAAACATATGGAGGTAATCCCATTATACATAGTGTTATCCGTACCTGGAAACAATTAAAGCTTACGTTAAAATTGAGTAAATTATCTGTTTTCCTTCCTATTGCGAATAATCCTTCTTTTAAACCGTCTGTCTTAGATAGAGGCTTTGCTCAATGGAAAAGTTATGGAATCAAAAGGGTGGGAGATCTTTATCATAAGGGAACTTTTCTTTCGTTTCAGGAGTTACAGCAGAAGTACGGATTACATGTTAATAATTATTTTAGATATTTACAACTTAGAGATTATGTAAAATCACACATGCAAGAATATAAGTTTAGAGGTCCAGAAACACTTGATGTATGCCTGAATCGACATTATAACTCAAATAAATTAATATATTTTATTTACAATATTCTCCTTGACATTGACATTCCGTCATCAGAATCTTATAGACGAGCATGGGAGGACGAATTGAATCAATTTATAATGCAAGATATATGGGATGAAAGTTTACAACATATACATCAATGTTCATTGAATACTAGACATTCCTTAATACAATTTAAAATAATACATAGATTACATTATTCGAAGACGAAATTAAATAGGATTTTTCCTAGTATCTCTCCTATGTGTGATAAATGTCAATTTCAAGAAGCTAATTTAACTCATATTTTCGTAACTTGTATAAAAATGCAAAACTTCTGGTTGGAGATTTTTAAAATAGTTTCTAAAGTTATTAATAAAAAATTAGATATGGACCCAAAATTAATTATATTAGGATTATCAGAACATACTACAAATTTTACAGTAAGTCAGGTACATTTTCTTGATTACAGTCTAATAACTGCGAAAAAACTAATACTTAAATTTTGGAAAAAACCAATAACCCCCACAATTAAAATGTGGACTATGGAAATGACAGAGACCCTGCATTTGGAAAAAATAAGGTTTGCCTTAATCGACAAACCTGAGTTATTTTTAAAAATATGGTCTCCATTTATTGAATTTTTAGAAAAGTAAATGGGTTTGGCACAGGACTAAAATAAAAATTTTTTTAATAAAAAGTTGAAACTAGAGTTGGGGGTTGGATGTACAGCTGTGGTTTTTGTCTCCCGGATCTACTCCCGTTAATTTTTATTGTTAGATCCTTTTTTTTTTTAACCCTCTTACTCTCTCTCCCCAAGTTTATAGTTTTATATTTTTATTTTTACTTTCTCTCTTCAAAAATTAAAAAATTGAAGCTATGTAAGAACTTTGTAACAAATGTGTTTTTTCTTATTTCGATTTGTACATATGCTTTTCAAAAATAAAATATTAAAAAAATAAATAAATAATAATATATATATAATGGGCGCTCTTTGTAAGGTGCATTTTGGTGAATTCGGAAGAAGAGAGAGCTTCACTTTGCACTAATCACACCATGTCACATCAAGCAGCACTTCATGTTGAGCATCGAACAAACCAACATAAAATACAGAAAATCAATCCCAATTATAAACCAATACCAATAACGTCCATTTAATAGAATTGTATAAAGACTAGTTTACACTGGAATTATTATACTAAAAGCTTTCCCCTCCCGCCCACAGTAGTCACCAGGCAATCCCATACAGCAAAGTAATAGAGAACATACAAGAAAGTGAATAATTTTCCTACGTACCAGTTACTGTTAAAACTGCTATGAACAATGCCGTGGGCGTTTTACTACAGATTGTTTTTTTCAGTCTGAATTTATTTTTGCGTTGACCCACATGTATTTTTAAAAGTAATTGCAACAGCTCATCACACTATAACATTAAATTTAACGTCAATACTTCCCAAGCTCATCGTCTAAAATATTTTTAATTGATTACAGATGATAGGGGGAGAAGTACTTGAATCTTGACTTTGACGGTACTTTCTGTAATAGTCATCCGTGGGAATAAGTGCACGGGACAAATGTTTCCATCTGCACTTCTGCCTTCCGCTTTCATTTCTGTTGTGACCCTCTTACAATGACTGAAAACCCACCGAAAGGAGAACATATTCATCCTTTATAAAGAAAGCAAAATGGCTTTGGTGAGCTGGAAACCGCCACATGCTTTAACAGTTCAATACACAGGAAAAAAATGTGCATTCACACGACAAGAAAATAATAAAATCTAGTGAACAAATTACTTCGATCTTGTAGGCATTTTATGTAGGTGTAAACCACACGACCTTTGTACTATTAATTTTGTACTACATATGCCCTTTGTAATTAGCAGACATTTTACTTTGCAATCCTATTTCTGTTATTCAGCAGCTCGGTTTAGTTTATTGTCACGTGTACCAAGGTACAGTGAAAAGCTTTTTTGTTGCGTGCTGACCAGTCAGCAGAAAGACAATACATGATTACCATCAATCCATTTACAGTGTATAGATTTAAGAGTGTGGAGTGATTGTAATATGGGTTTGTAGATCTGCTTCTGTGGCGAGCACGCAAATAGTTGCCTGTGTTGGGCGCTATCTTGGAAGCCACCAAATACCTCATAGTTTGGATTCAGAACTGGCTTTCCCATAGAGGGTAGTGGGCAGGAGAGGAAGGGTGTTCTTGTGGCTGGGTCCACACAGTAGTGTTACGCAGGGATCGGTGCTGGGACCTCTGTTGTTTAAGAGATATATAAACGACTTGGATGAAATTGAAGATAATGGTTAATAAGTTTGTAGGCCACATAAAATTCAGTGGTGTTGAAGACAGTGAAGAAGGCTGTCAAAGGATGCAGCAGGATACAGATCATTGTGGGTGAAGAGATGGCAGCTGGTGTTTAATCTGAGCAAGAGTGAAGTGGTATACTTAGTTGGTCAATTGTAAGGGCAAACGATACAGTCATTAGCAGAACCTCTAAGAACATTGATATGCAGAGGGATCTGGGGTCCAAGTCCATAGCTCCCTGAACGTAGCCAACACCAATAGAGTGGCAAAGAAAGAATAAGGCGTGCTTGCTTTCATCAGTCAGGGCATTGAGTAGAGAGGTCAGGAAGTAATGTTGCAGTTTTGTAAATCTTAGTTTGGCCGCACTTGGAGTATTGTGTCTGTTCTGGTTGCCCCATTACAGGAAGGATATAGAGGATTGCAGAGACGGTGCGGAAGAGGTTCACTAGGATATTGTCTAGATTAGAGGGTAATGGCTATAAGGAGACGTTGGACAAGCTTGGATTGTGTCTGCTGGAGCATTGGAGGCCGAGCTTTAAGTTGAGTGGGGCAATGTGGAAATGTCAAATACTAGAAGGCATAGATTTAAATTGAGAGCAGCAAAGTTTCAAGGAGATGTGCAGGGGCAGTATTTTACACAGAGAATATTAGGTGCCTGCATTATACTATTTGTTAATGTTCTATGTTTAACTAGCTTGAGTGGAAGTGCAAGGAACTACTTAGTATGCTTTGAAACAGAGATGGTCCTCGCACTCTTTGTAAGTCCGATACAGTGTCACACCATCTGGATTTGCTGACTGGGTATTATTTTCAAGCAGCACAGTGGCACAGCTGGTAGAGTTGCTACCTCACAGTGCTAGAGACCGCAATCGATCCTGACCTCGGGTACAGTCCGTGTGGAGTTTGCATGTTCTCCCTGTGACCACATGGGTTTCCACCCAGTGCTCTGGTTTCCTCCTACGTCCCAAAGACATGTGTGTTTGTAGATTAATTGGCCTCTGTAAAATTGAGCCAAGCATGTACAGAGAGGATGAAAAAGTGGGATAACATAGAACATGTACGAACAGGTGATCGATGGTCAGTGTGGACTTGATGGGCTGAAGGGCCAATTTCCATGCTGCATCTCTAAACTAAACCAAACTGAACTACCAACCAGTACAGAACCATAGTGCTGATTTCAGTCAAGTGGGAATGTAGCAGCTGAGTACTTAATGAAGATCGGTCGATGTTTTGTAGCGAGTTGAAAATATGTTTCCATTGACAATCTACTCCACCTCAACATCCTCATGCGTGACGGACATGTCTTTTTGAGCTCGGGGCTTGTGATGCACTGCACAAGTCTAGTGCACATAAAGCAAAAGACTGTGTGGGCTGCCAATGTGTTTACGATCATGTGGAAGGATTTTGAAAAACATTGAGTCAAGGCAACCTGGCCAACAATACATGGCCTAGATTGATTTAACAGTGTCTATAGTGGCTACCAGAAAAATATGCTGGTGTCTCCATGACAGAACTTACTTGATCATTAAGTGCCTTGTGGTAGAAGGTTCATACCAGCCACTAGGGGTTTCAAAACACACCAAAACACAATTCAGTGCAGGAATGAAGGAGGTACTCAGCAATGCTAAAATTCAGAGGAGAAACTGAACCAACTAGCTAACCATCCAGAGCTGCACAGTGGTGTAACTGGTAGAGCAACTGCCTCACAGTGCCAGAGTCCTGGATTTGATCTTGATCTTGGGTACTCTCGGTGTGGAGTTTGCATGTTCCCGCTGTGACTGCATGGGTTTCCTCCGGATGGTCCAGTTTCCTCCCACATCCCAAAGATGTGCGGGTTTGTAGGTTAATTGACCTCTGTGAAATTGTCCCAAATGTGTTGGGAGTGGATGGGAAAATGGGAGAACAGAACTAATGTGAATGGGTGATCAATGATCGGTGTAGGAGCCATTTTGGATTTATTAGTTATTTTAGCATATTATCATATTACTTTGTATCCTGCTGTATTATTTTGGGACACCAGGGTGTTGTCCTGAGATGAATGTTGGAGTTTACATAAATATGGACTGGGAGGTGCCATGGCCTGAGCTAGATTGTGAGTATAATTTGCCCAGCACTGATGTAATGCTTCAGTATGACACGAGACGTCTGCTGAACAAAGGGATTTGGCGGGCCATACAGGCGAAGTCAAGCCTACTAAAACATAGGGTTGTAGTCAGTAACAGGATACGAAGGAGTGACGGTGAAATACTAAGTTCTTACCACAAACAAACAAGTTAATGACGGGAGATATACTAATCTGGTTTGTATTTTTACTTCAATAAACAACCAACAAACTGCTACGATGTGAAGATCTCTCTGTTGTTGTTATTTGCGTCAAGGACCACTTCTCCCATTCCTTCGTCAACGGTAAGCTTAAGGACTTTATAGGGAAGGACTAAAGTTGCCACTACAGTCAGCATGTACCAGTGGGTCGTGGGGCATGTTTCTTCACTGTATCTCTAAACTATGCCAGATTGCACAGAATGACTGACATAAGCCCCAATTCCTCACCCAGATTACAAGTGCACTCTGAGAAGATTATATTGTATTTAATTTCACTCACATTCAATGAAATATAAGAAACAATTATCCAGTCCATCTGAGTTGAAGCAGACGTTCAATTCCACAAATGTAAAAACACAAAGTAATGGAGGAACTCAGTGGGTCGGGCAACATCTGGGAGGGAATGGACAGGCAATTTTTTAGGTCATGGTCCTTCTCCAGGTGTAAAAAGGTCCTGACCTGAAACATCACGTTTTTATATCTTCCAGAGATGAGCCCCAATTCAATGTCTCTCCATTAACCCTCACGCGTACTGCCTGACCCAGTGAGTTCCTCCAGCACCTTATGTTTTGATCAAGATTCCAGGATCGGCAGTCCCTTGTAGGTCCAGATATGAATCCCTTTGTTTAAATACATCCATTCACCCAGCTAGTCAAGGTTATGAAGAAGTCAAAAATGACCTCCTTGTCACATTGTCACATGTTTTTGTACTTGATCACCATTTACTCAAAAGCTCTGGTCATGAGGATGAAGCTTTTTGTAAGCAAAATGGCAGACATCAAGATCAAGAATGCAACAAACCTGACTGAGATCATAGTAGAATTAGTGGGATATGGCTTTAAATAGGTAACATTACTCAACTTTTCAGAAAAGACGTTGGATAACATTTAATGTGAGATTTTTAACAAAATAGATTTGTAGCAATGCTCCTGGAACAGCAGCATCCAAATCGCAATAACAAACACTGCAAAGAGGAGCCTTTTAAACGTAAAAGGATCAGAAACATAAGAGAGGCAGAAATAGAAGTTGGAGTACGGCATTTGGTCCCTTCATTAATCTGTCATTCAATAAGATCATGGCTGCTCATCTGAGAACAAGAAAGATGATGGGTTAGATATTGTCCTCGATAACTAGCAATATCTCTGCAACGTGGCTTAGTTTAGACATACAGCATAGAAACAGGCCCCAAGACCCATGAGTAAGAAGGAACTGCCGATGCTGGTTTAAAATGAAGACAGACACAAAAAGCTGGAGTAACTCAGCAGGACAGGCAGCATCTCTGGAGAGAAGGAATGGGTAACATTCCGGGTCAAGACCGTCTCGATCCGAAACATCACCCATTCCTTCTCTCCAGAGATGCTGCCTGTCCCGTTGAGTTACTCCAGCTTTTTGTGTCTATCCCAAGACCCATTATTCTGCCCCGACCTGATGCAATAAACAAAGTCAAAAAGGTATCATTTCACAGAATACGTAAAGGAAGCAAAAAAACATAGGATCGTAAAATTACTTCAAATAATATTCAAAGGATCAGGAAGGTTGCATTATTCAGATGTAGGGTTCCCCAAAACATTAATAAGAGGATTAACCTTTGCTTTACACTTTTCCTCAGAAATAGGTGGTACTGAACAGAAAAACTGCTGTGAAGGTGTTTTTATTCCTAATGTTAAAACTTAAACTTTAACCTAACATAAAAACCTAACTTAGACACAAAAAGCTGGAGTAACTCAGCGGGTCAGACAGCATCTCTGGAGAAAAGGAATAGGTGACATTTTGGGTCCCCGAGATGCTGCCTGACCTGCTGAGTTACTCCAGCATTTTGTGAATTGAAACATAGAAAATAGGTGCAGGAGTAGGCCATTCGGCCCTTCGAGCCTGCACCGCCATTCAATATGATCATGGCTGATCATCTCATCTCGGTCCTAAAAGACTTCCCCCTTATCCTTAAACTGTGACCCCTTGTTCTGGACTTCCCCAACATCGGGAACAATCTTCCTGCATCAAGCCTGTCCAACCCCTTAAGAATTTTGTAAGTTTCTATAAGATCCCCCCTCAATCTTCTAAATTCCAGCGAGTACAAGCCGAGTCTATCCAGTCTTTCTTCATATGAAAGTCCTGCCATCCCAGGAAGAAGGGTCTCAACCTGAAACATTACCTATTCCTTTTCTCCAGAGATATTGTCTGACCCGCTGATTTACTCCAGCTATTTGTGTCTATCTTCAGTTTAAACCAGCATCTGCAGTTCCTTTCTACACATAAAATTCTAACCTCCTTTATGTGGAGCCAGCAAGTGAATTTTGAGAAGCTGTAATGTCTTTCCCAGCTGCAAGTTTGGCTGGAAGTAACTGCTAACATCCAGTCACAATATCCTTCATTCAACCACCCCCATCTCATGCACAGAGAGGAAATGGAAGAGGTAGTAGGCCATTGCACGGCTGATCTGAATGTGACCTTAACCACATTCCTGCCCACCTCAGCAACCTTCAACCCCCTTGCTTAACTAGTACCTATCTACTATTTTGACAATAATAAAATAATCAGCTAACACTGCTATGTGAGCAAGAGAGTATGAAGGCACAAACCTCCGGGATAAAGATAAAAGATGTTGCCTCATCTCTGTGTTAAATGGCACCTTTTTATAAACAAGAGGAAACATCCTCTCTATATCCACCTTGTCACAATACTATATGATAGAACTTTATTTATCCCAGGAGGAAAATTGATCTGCCAACAGTCATAAAAACACAAAATACATGAAACAGGAAATTAAAGTGACGAGTGGAAAAGATTGGGGATGTGCAAAGATTGGGGGTGGGGGGGGTGGGGGTAGCGGAGTCAGTCTCAGTCTCAGTCTACCCCACGACAGAAGGGGGAGGAGTTGTACATTGATAGCCACAGGGAAGAAGGATCTCCTGTGGCGTTCTGTGCTGCATCTTGGTGGAACCAGTCTGTTGCTGAAGGTACTCCTGAGGTTGACCAGTGTGTCATGGAGGGGGTGGAGCTGTACTGTCCAAGATGCTCCGCCGTTTGAGGAGCATCCTCCCCTCCAAGACCACCTCCCATGAATCCAACTCTGCCCCCAGGACGGAGCCAGTCTTCCTGATGAGTTTGTTGATCCTCTTGGCATGCGCGGCCTTTGCCCTGCTGCCCCAGCACACAACAGCGAACAAGATGGCACTGGCTACCACTGATTTGTAGAACATCTGCAGCATCTCACTGCAGACGTTGAAGGAGCCGAGCCTTCTCAAATAGTACAGGCGGCTCTGTCCCTTCTTGTACAGGGCCTCAGCGTTCCTGGACCAGTCCAGTTTACTGTCCAGGTACATTCCAAGGTATTTGTACTCCCTGATAAACTGCACATCCACACCATTGATGGAGACAGGGGACAGGAGTGTTCCTCTCCTCCTAAAGTCCACCACCAACTCCTTAGTCTTGTTGGTGTTGAGCTGCAGGTGATTCAGCCCACACCACTCAACAAAGTCGTTGACTGCACCTCTGCATTCAGCTTCCCTCCCCTCACTGATGCAGCCCACAATTGCAGAGTCGTCTGAAGACTTCTGCAGGTGGCAGGAGTCCGAGTTGTATCTGAAGTGTGAGGTGCAGATGGTGAACAGGAAGGGAGAGAGGACCATCCCCTGTGGGGCCCCTGAGTTGCTCACTGCCATGTCCGAGACACAGTTCTGTAGCCTGACATACTGTGGTCATCCAGTCAGGTAGTTGGTGATCCAGGAAACCAATGGAGCATCCACCCGCATCTCCATCCGTTTGCTCCCCAGCAGCGCAGGCTGGATGGTGTTGAAAGCACTGCTTATCCAGGTGAGCATAGGAACGATTGAGCAGTTGGACGATGGCTTCCTCAACCCCCATCTTTGTTTGGTAAGCAAACTGCAGGGGGTCCAGGTAGGGTTTAATCAGGGGTCGCTGGTGAATGAGCACCAGCCTCTCCAGGGACTTCATGATGTGTGAAGTCATCACCACCGGTCTGTAGTCCTTGGAGGAGCTGGAGCACGTCCTCTTTGGTACAGGAACCACGCAGGATGTCTTCCACATCGCAGGAACCCTCTCCAGGCCCAGGCTCAGGCTGAAGATATGCTGGAGTACTCCGCACAACTGGCTGTGTACACCTCACCCTTCTCCCCTAATTTACACCAAGGCCACTAATGGTGAGATAGCAGATTCAACTTAATCTTTTTCAGGCTGACAATCTGGCACTGAATAACTGATTGAGGATTATGGACCAACTTTGCATAAATCTCAGGAATCCCGTTAACGGCGTAACTCCAGAACATTACCTTTCCCGGACCGACACACAGGCATAATCTGATGAAAATGCTTACCTGTGCATTGTTACCCAGAAATTGCTGTTGAATATCTATGAATAAGTTCACATGGTGAATGTTAATTTGATTTGATTGATCAAAATGCAGCCCATTCATTTTGATTTTTTTTTTTAATTCCTTACCCATTCATCATTAAAAAAAGGCCATTAAAATACCATAATCATGAGATTCTCTGTCCAGTTCTGGTCCATGTATCTAGAGCTTTTACCATTGAATCATGATCAGAGAGTACTGTGGTTCACCCAAATAATTCACCATCCGTGTTAATGAGAAGTGACAGGAGCTTTCAGGACACTCACTGACTCTGGATGGAGCCCAATGCTGGCAGACTATATTGTTTCTGGTGTCATCTAGCATTGAATGCTATTGGCACTTTATTGAAAAGGATGAGACTTCTCCAGCACTTAGATGATTTCTCAACAACAGAGAGTGAAAGAGATATACTGTGATAGTTGTGTCAAGGTGACAAAAACAAGTGTTTTTTTAGTATTCAGACAGAGCTGAGGCGTTCACATTCAATACAATACAATACAATATATCTTTATTGTCATTGTACAGGGGTACAACGAGATTGGGAATGCGCCTCCCATACGATGCAATAAATTAATTAGCTAATCAGTATTAATTTAATCAACCCAATGAAACAAATTAGAACAGTTTTAAAACAGAATAAAGTGCAAGTAGATCTGTGCCGGTTCAGCAGAAGGTACTGCTGCATCACTATCATGGTAGCTCGGATACAGCCTGACTGCACAACTCATTCACCTTTGCATCTACTGGATGTGAAGAGATGACTGTTTCCCCCTCACCACAATGTCTGGACCCCAGCAGGACCCAGAACAGTGGGTGAAGGACTTTGTGATGGAGCAGAAGATGGAACAGGACAGTGGAAATGTGGCTGGAGAAGATAAGGGTGATTATGCTATTGATAATAATGAGCAGAATGTCATACCTGGAGTATTGTGTGCAGTTTTGGTCTGCTAATTTGAGGAAGGAAATTCTTGCTATTGAGGGAGTGCACCGTAGGTTCACCAGGTTAATTCCCGGGATGGCGGGATTGACATATGATGAAGGAATGGATCGAATGGGCTTATATTCACTGGAATTTAGAAGGATGAGAGAGGATCTTATAGAAACATAAAATTCTTAAGGGATTGGACAGGCGAGTTGCAGGAAAAATGTTCCCGATGTTGGGGAGTCCAGAACCAGGGGTCACAGTTTAAGAATAAGGTGTGGGCCATTTAGGACTGAGATGAGGAAAAAAGTTTTTCACCCAGAGTTGTGAATCTGTGGAATTCTCTGCCACAGAAGGCAGTGGAGGCCAATTCACTGGATGTATTCAAGAGAGAGTTGGATATAGCTCTTAGGGCTAACGGAATCAAGGGATATGGGGAGAAAGCAGGAACGGGGTACTGATTTTGGATGATCAGCCATGTTCATATTGAATGGTGGTGCTGGCTCGAAGGGCCGAATGGCCTACTCCTGCACCTACTTTCTATGTTTCTAACGCATCATTGAACTTAACAATCCCCAATACAACCCCAAAGGGCAGGACCACCACTGTGAGAAAGAAGCATTAGAGGAACCCGCACCACAGCAACAAGTACCAGCAACCAGCAGGCAGCAGTCTAGCACAGAGGCAAAGAGAATCTAACGTGGGTTCATTATGGAGGCGTGTCCCTGCATGTTACAGCTCCATGGGACTCAGGTGAAGACCACAATTAGACTTTCATGACCTACTGTCTGCCCTATAGTCCACATCTACTGTATCCTTGAATGGCTTGAGATGCCTAGCCTAAAGCTTTCGTGACCATGCCTGAATGGGGACATTCGCAATAGGATGCTGATGGGAAGTGGTGGTTTAGTTATATGAGCTTGCGAACTGATAATGTGATTGCTTTAATAATTCTACAGTAAAATACATATCACAGAATAAAATGGCTGATATCAAAACATTGAGCAGAGTGGAAAGACTGCCACACTGTTTGGGAAGTTCACTTCAAATAAAAGGCAGTGTGTTTATTATTGCCCAAAAACTCACCATTGGAGAGATCATCTTTGTTCTTCCAACTACTTTAGCCTAGACTGTAGATGAATAGTAGCAGAGTTTAGATCTTATGTGCCTTGTCATAGCTGGTTAGTTGGAAGTCTTAACTAGAACTGGTCATGCACGTAGTTTCTTGCTTATCCATTACCAATGAAAGAGATGCTCCCTCAAAGGTATCTCCCAATTTGCAGGTGTCATTTTTTTGTTTGGGCTTTTGGTTTTTGTAACAGGAACATTCGGGCAAAGTGCACATGTGGGCAGTGTGAGAAGCCTGCTACCAGTTTCGGGAATCAACAGCCAAGGCAAGGGGTTTGCTGTCAACAAATGTCGTCATGGGTACCCTTCCTGTTGGCCGCCTTCAACTATCTGTGCAGTGTAAAAAAAATGAATGTGACCTGCAAATCACAGAGGGTTCATCAAAGAGGTTTGGCTTGCGGGGGCGGTGTTACATATGTGCAATCAAGGTGTGACTGTTATTCACTTGTGGAGGAAACTTGCTTACAGACATCCTAAGTGCTTAGGAGTGCAGTGTTCAGACAGCTCCTCTCGCCCATGGGTCTGGTCTGCTTGGAGCTATGAAAGAGATGGCCACAATAAGGTTTGCTCATCAAATCTTCCTAGTCCTCTCTGTGTCCTTATGGCAAAATGCTCGGGGTAAGTGCAAGTTTTATTATGTGGACTTTTAAATCTGTTGAACATTGAAAAGGATGTAACCTTCAATGGAAGCATTTTTGTTTTTATGACCTATACCTTAAATACAGTGAAATTCATTTATAAGTGAAGTCCATTTATCTTGTAAATGTTATCCAGATAACAAAATACATTTTATCATCTGCATTTCAGCTGCAGACTATCTCAAATTACAGATATAATTTCAGATATATTACAGACATATATAAATAGTGTCTTAAGTCATGAGAGGAATAAATCGGGTGGATGAACAGAGTCTCTTGCCCAGAGGGCATACGTTTAAAGTGAAGGGGGAAAGATTTTATAGGAATCTGAGGGGTAACCTTTTCACGCAATGGGTGGTGGGTATATGGAAAAAGCTGCTGGAGAAGGTAGTTGTGGCAGGCAGTATTACAACGTTTAAGAAGCAATTAGACAGGTACATGGATAGGACTGGTTTAGAGGGATATGGGTCAAAAGCAGGCATGTGGGACTAGTGAGATTGGCACATGTTGGTCGGTGTGGGCAAGTTGGGCCAAAGGGTCTGTTTCCACACTGTATGACTTTCTATGACTCTGTATCAAAGCCATTTTATATTTTCATCAGATTACTTTCCAATTGAGCATTAGTTCATTTGGAATTATGAAGGATTCTTAAGAAGCAAAGAGTGGCATTTGACAGTGATGCAATGTCTTCATGTAATGACGCTAGTCAGACCAATCCACCTTTGCTTTACGTCCAAATGTTTGGTGACTCTCAATTACTCACTATATAAAATTTTCTTCCACTGTTGATACACAGCGCACGGTTGAAAAATTGTCAATTGGGTTTTTGCCATTAATACTAGAATATATATGCGGATCTGATTTTATTGATGCATGTATACTGTGGGGGGATGGGATTAATGGAAGCCGGCTTAGACTTAATGAACAAAATGTCCCCCTTCAATGTCACATGACAATATCATTAATATAAGACCTATGACTGCACAAAAGTCACAAAGGGGTCTCACATGGAAATTAGTTGGGCTGTAGTACTGATTCAATCAAAGTTAAAGACTGAATAACAAATGTAAGAAATAACTCAGACTTTCAATACTAATTTAACGTAAATGAGCATTTATTTCATATGCTTGAATTTAGTAGTTACAAAAAAAACCTTTTGTATTGTTGCTGCTAATGAAACAGGATGCCAACCATTATGGGTGCTAATTCTCCTTGCTGCCTCTTCCCGTGATATGGTTGAGTTGAATATCTCTGCCACGGTATTTCCTTGACTTGTGTTAGCTTTTGCTCAATGACCAGAAAACACATTGCAACGTTTGAATTTGGGTTGGGGTGAGGGAGTATATACTTTTTTTTTGCACAGAGGAGCCCCTTATGTAAACCAGTTGAATACACATACTGGATGCTTGTGAATGCATCCAGTATGTGTATTTAACGCGTCCCAGGAAAAGTGATTACATTTAAATCCTCTGCACACACCCTTACGTGAAAGAGTAAGAAATGTGACCAAATCCCACAGAACAATGTTAAATGCTCTTTCTGGTGCCAAAAGGATATTGCATTTCAGTTAGATTCAGGGAAACAGGCCATTTGGCCCATCATGGTCATGCCAACTTGTGGGCACCTATCTATATTCAAACATCATTTTCCAGCGTATGGCCAGTAACATTCTGAATCCAAGCAATTCAAGTGCATGTCAAGATACTTCTGCCAGCAAGCGTACTCCCGCCACGTTCTCAAGCATTATATTCCAGGTACTCAGCACACTCGGGGTGAAGAAGATCACCCTCACATTCATTCAAAATCACTTTCCCCGTACCCTAACTCTATGTCCTCCAGTTTTATCTATCATAAGTTCAGTTCCATCAACTTCATTGGAATCAAGTTTCAGAGTTAGAACATAATGTTACTGCCTGATATAGTATACTGCTTTAGTAGTGGAGTTGAGATTCTGGGCAAGTTTTTGATTTGATTAATTTGCAGAAGCCAAGGAAAACCCCTTGTGTGGGTGTTTAAAGGTTGCAGCACAAAGAGAAGAATGGAGTTGAGGAGAGGCCAGGTTGTTTTGAGATAGCAATGGAAATACTACTTATGATTAATTCATAGTATAACTTCCAACGTAATGATGAGTTATTCATCCTAATTTTGTGGAGCTAAACGCGGTACATCAGCATGTAAGAGAATGGAACAAATTTTGGAGGCAGAGACCATCTCACTGACTGCAAACAGCATTAGCAAGCTGGATTTGATTTCTTGACAATATTCAATATGTTTAATTTGACTCGATATTAGTTTGCAAAAGACAAAGCAAATATAAAAACAAATTTTGTCATTGCATATATTGACAACCTATCAGCTGCACTTTAGTATAATTTCTCTGGTTGTGAAGTGTTTTTGTACTGTGGGAATGCAACAAGACAATCGATAATTTCAAGTCCTCTCTTTCTGTACAATGTCAAATCCAAATAATATTAGAGAGGCTTGCATCAGAGAAACATCAGTCTAAACTTTATCTCAGCACACATTCCCATTAAAGATGAAGGAATGTGTGGGAAGGAACTGCAGATGCTGGTTTACACCAAAGATAGACACAAAATGTAATACAGCGGGACAGGCAGCATCTCTGGAGAGATGCATCTCTCATCACCCATTCCTTCTCTCCAGAGATGCTGCCTGACATGCTGTGTTGCTGCAGGATTTTGTGTCTATCTTGAGCATAAAGGAAGCTCGGATTGTTTTGAAACATGATGCCAATTCCACAAAGCCATTACAGTTGTATTGCACCACTTTACAAGAATTAATTAATGCAATGTAAAACATAAAACTACTGCAATAAATTTTATGAATGCTTTTTCTTGAGGGTATTTTTAAAACTCTTGATCCTGGATAATGATATCGTTCAAAGGATATTTAGATTTAGATTTGATTTAGAGATACAGCGCAGAAACAGGCCCTTCGGCCCACTGGGTCCACGCCGCCCAACGATCCCCGCACACTAACACTATCCTACACCCACTAGGGACAATTTTTATATTTGCCCAGCCAATTAACCTACATACCTGTACGTCTTTGGAGTGTGGGAGGAAACTGAAGATCTCGGAGAAAACCCACGCAAGTCACGGGGAGAACGTACAAACTCCGTACAGACGGCGCCCGTAGTCAGGATCGAACCTGAGTCTCCGGCGCTGCATTCGCTGTAAGGCAGCAACTCTACCGCTGCGCCACCGTGCCGCCAATATGCTGTTAAATTCCTAGGAAGTTCATAAATTACATTCTTGCATTTTTTTTCCTTAAATGTACAGTATTGGTTGACCCACATTTGCAGGAAATGAAGGTTTTGCAACTTTTTTTGTGACACAATGTGCAGATCTGAGCTCTTTGCAAGTGTCTGAAAATGACGGCAACAATACAATCCGATTGATTTAATGTTGAGAATTAGAAAATAAATGTAGGAGTATCAAAGAATGAAATGAAAATTAGAGTGGTGTATTCAACAATGAAAGATGTACAAAATAAGCAAGGTAAGAAAGACTATTTAAAAGAGAAAAAAAATGTTAACAGATAGTAAAAATACCAAATATTTTAAATTATGTGTTAAATATCTATAGTCAGAAATGGGACTCTGCACTGCTAATAATTAATTCTCAGTGTCAGCTAGATTGGCAGTGGTGAATGGGAATTGTAGCACGGTATTAACCTTGTTACAGATTGGGTAGGAAGGAACTGCAGATGCTGGTTTACACCGAAGATAGATACAAAATGCTGGAGTAACTCAGCGGGACAGGCAGCATCTCTGGAGAGAAGGAATGGGTCTGAAAAAGGGTCTCGACCCAAAACGTCACCTATTCCTTCTCTCCAGAGATACTGCCTGTCCCGCTGAGTTACTCCAGCATTTTCATATCATATCATATCATATATGTACAGCGCGGAAACAGGCCTTTTCGGCCCACCAAGTCCGCGCCGCCCAGCGATCCCCGCACATTAATACTATCCTACACACACTAGGGACAATTTTTTTAACATTTACCCAGTCAAATTAACCTACATACCCGTACGTCTTTGGAGTGTGGGAGGAAACCGAAGATCTCGGAGAAAACCCACGCAGGTCACGGGGAGAACGTACAAACTCCGTACAGACGGCGCCCGTAGTCAGGATCGAACCTGAGTCTCCGGCGCTGCATTCGCTGTAAAGCAGCAACTCTACCGCTGCGTTACCGTGCCGCCGCCGCATAGATTTTGTGTCTATGTTATTACAGATTGATATGTATTCACTTACCTACTCATCAATAAGGCTGCTGTGTCACTTAAACTTAAATAACAGAAAATGCAATATTCGCAATGTTATTTTGACTGCAATACCTCAGAAGAAAATAGGCATAGCTCCGACCATGATCATGATCCATTTGCCCCAGAACATCAACATATTGGACTGGGTCCTCATCTGCATCCCATTATGCTTACTTGTGCCTGTAAAGCGTATGACATATTTTGTTCAGGTAATTGAGATATTGTCGGGCCTGATTCTGATTATTTTCTTTATACTGCAAGAAGTATTTTCTAATTATGCAGAGATAATCTCTATCTCCCAGCTCATGGGCATAATTGATCAAATGTCAGGTTCCCAACTGATTTAGCACCATATGTTTTGATGCTGATATTCCAAAATCCGGTTACACTCATCCACATCACAAAAACAGAAAGTTCTGGAAACACTCAGCGTCAAAAGGCATCTGTGAAAAGACAAGCAGAGCTAACGTTTCAGGTTAAAGAGCTTATTTATATCATACCCTTTATTATTTCACTCATCACCAAGACTGTAAGTGAAAATGGTGCCTTTTGTTGAGACAGTTGACCGACTGGGCTGAGGTCTGTTCCACAAACACAGCAGTAGGATTGTGCGTACTACTGAGATCCAGTGAAATAAAGGGTGCTCTGCTATCCAATCACTCACTCACTCATCAGTAAGAAACGTGGGTCTCAAGTGCAGGCAGTCTCTACACAATAGTCTATAATATAAAATAATATGGCAATAAGTTGACCGCTTCAAAAACCTTGAGGAGAACTAATGGTAAAGGTATTCTGATTCCGAAGAGAATACTTTGGTAAGGTTGGCCTTAAAGCTCATTATTAAGACTGTGTTAAAGGACCATCTCACCCCAATGAATAGCAGACACAAGGAACTGCAGATGCTGGTTTACAAAAAAAAGACACAAAATGCTGGAGTAACTCAGCTGGTCAGACAGCATGGATAGGTGGCTTTTCAGCTCAGAACCCTTCTCCAGTTTGAAGAAGGGTCCCGACCTGAAACATCATCTATCCATGTTTCTCCAGAGATGCTGCCTGACCTGCTGAGTTACTCCAGCACTTTATGTCTCTTTGGACCTCAATGAATAGTTTGGCTTCTAATCTGAGGGGGCACAATTGTGATGTTAATTAAAAACTGTTCCTTTGCTAGTACTCACAATTTTTTTAAATTTATCTCAAAAGTTAATCAATATGTGACGTATTAAAGAAAACTTCTAATGTGAATATATAATAGCTACAACAAACTTCAAAGTTTATCACATTGTTAGCCGTCAAACAATTTTTAGAACATGCTTTGTATTATCCAGAAAACAGAATAAATATTAATACAGATTACATTTTTTTAATGGTTAATCTGAAGAAGGCCACCTGCTGGCAATCAATTCAATTGGAGAATTCAGTTTTGCCTTTCCACTGATATTTGTCAGTTACAATGAATAGCAGACACAAGAAACCTGATTACATCACAGACGTAAATCTTATCTGTCGCATTCTGGAATGTCACAATATTAGAGACAATGTTTGAGCATGTAACTCCATCATATTTCTTTCCCCCCTTACCAATGATGCAGACTGAAGTGTGTGCTCCGCCCTGCTCCCTGAAGGTGGCAATATTAAACCTACTCAAATTTCACTGTACCTTAATTGGTACATGTGACAATAAAGTGTAAGAAAATAACTGCAGATGCTGGTACAAATCGACGGTATTTATCCACAAAATGCTGGAGTAACTCAGCAGGTCAGGCAGCATCTCAGGAGAGAAGGAATGGGTGACGTTCCGGGTCGAGAAGTCTGAAGAAGGGTCTCGACCCGAAAGGTCACCCATGCCTTCTCTCCTGAGATGCTGCCTGACCTGCTGAGTTACTCCAGCACTTTGTGAATAAATACCTTCCATGTGACAATAAATGTAATCTTAAATCTTGAAGACAATCACCAACTCCTTCAAAGCCTAGCCATAGCTATCTTGACATCCATTTTCAGTACTACTAACAGTGCTATCTTAACATCCATTTTCTTTTTTCGTACAAGATTTCCTCCCAGATCGTAAAATCTTATATGGGTCGTTAATATTCTTTGTGTATTGAGCATGCCAACCTTTCTGACAATACTCCGCCCACTTAAACTCTATTTTAACTCTCATAAGTTCATGTTCATAAGTCATTGAAGCAGAATTAGGCCATTCGGATCATCTACACCACCATTCAATTTTGGCTGATCTATCTTTGCCTCTCAACCCCATTCTCCTGCCTTCTCCCCATATCCTTTGACACCCTTACCAATCTAGAATCTGTCAATCTCCGCCTTAAAATACCCAATGATTTGGTCTCCACAGCCCTCTGTGGCAATGAATGCCACAGATTCACTACCTTCTGACTAATATATTCCGGCTGTATATATATGATGATATGATGATGATGATAAAGAAATTCCTCCTCATCTCCTTTCGTCCTTTTATTATGAGGCTGTGCCCTTTAAATCCCAGACTCTCCCACTAGTGGAAACATGCTAACAATGTTGTAGATAAATCTCTCCACTAACAATGCCATCAATGAACAATAAACGAAATCCTGATAACCATTCACCATTCCACAGCTTACATTTAATAATTTTAATATTACCTTTTAATTTTAATTAATTTTAATATTACCTTAAACTTATATGCATATTGTATGTTTTCTTGCCAAATCCTAAACACGTGGTAATTCACTAACTTTGTTGGAGAATGTGCATTGCATAAGATGAAACATCATTGTTTTAATGCAATTTTATCAAAGTATGCCAGCAAACAATTTGAAAAGAAAGGTATACAACAGTTTGATCTTCATCGCCATCCACTCTTTATTTGTAATATGATGGCAGCTATCACATCCTGTACCGCACTGGAAATAACATGGCATTAACAGTAGCAGTAATCCCACCACTGTGGAACTGTCATTAATTCATTTGCCAGTTAACTATAGTCACTTAACAATTGTACCATGAAGTATCAAAAGGAAATCATAGCTCCTACCAGTTGACTATTGCCGGGGTTCAATCTTTGTTCAACAAACTGTATGTTATTTATACAGTCACGGTGGAGCAACGGTAGAGTTGCTGCCTTACAGCGAAAGCAGCGCCGGAGACCCGGGTTCGATCCCGACTATAGGTGCTGTCTGTTCGGAGTTTGTATGTTCTCCTCGTGACCTGCGCGGGTTTTCTCCGAGATCTTCGGTTTCCTCCCACACTCCAAAGTCGTACAGGTTTGTAGGTTAATTGGCTTGGTAAATGTTTTTTAAAAATTGTCCCTTGTGGGTGTAGGATAGTGTTAATGTGCGGGGATCACTGGTCGGCGCGGTCCCGGTGGGCAAAGGGTCTCTTTCTGCCCTGTATCTCTAAACTTAGCATTAAAGGGTACTTTTAAAGAAAATTTACTTAACTCAATCTCACATATTTCAGCAACATTGTTCATGTATACTTACTGAAAGATGCATGTTACATCCAATGCCAATTTTACAGTACAAACATATTTTGAAAATAAATGAGGATAAGTTAATTGTAGTTGTAAAACAAGGTTACAGCTGTATATTAAATAAAAACGGAATGTGCCGGACACGCTCAGCAAGTCACACAGCATCTGTGTAAAGAGAAACACAGTTATCCTTTAAGGTCAAACATATTCTGTCTCAATGTATTGAATAAATCTTCCTATTGCGAGTGACTTTCATTCTCCACCTGATACCTATTTTGACCTTTCTGTCTGTGGCTCCTGTATAATTATAATGAGGCCCAACATCAGCTGGAGCAGCAACATCACGTCTTGTGTCTGGGCACTTTGCAGCTGTCTGGACCCAACATTGAATTCTACAACTCCAAGTAACTCATTTTTAAAAACTTTATAAGAATTGTCCAGTTCTGCCCTCGGCATCCATCATGTGGGAAGGAACTGCAAATGGTGCTTTAACACGAAGATAGACACAAAACGTTGGAGTAACTCAGCGGGTCAGACAGCAACTCTGGAGAAAAGGAATAGGTGACGTTTCGGGTCAAGTCTGAAGAAGGGTCTCGACCCGAAACGTTACCTATTCCTTTTCTCCAAAGATGCTGTCTGGCCCGCTGCGTTACTCCAGCTTTTTGTGTCCATCTATAGGCATCTGTCGATTGTCTGAGTTTATCCATCTCCTTGAGCATCATCTTGGCATTTTGTGCATTTTGCATCTTTTCAATAACTTGTTTGCATTCTCCTTATCCAATTGCCCTAAGATCAGTTTTATGCTCCTTTTTTCACGGCCCCTCTCTTTAGCTGTCCTCAACAACCTGTCAACTGGATGACTCTAAATATGGGTTCACCCTATCAGAGATATTCCCTTTGCCTTTATGCCTTCTTTCCCCACCTTTTCTGCAACTCAAAGCAAACTTGATTTCTTTGGTCTGAACTGTTAATTTGGTTTATTTTTCCACAATTGCTCCCTGAACTGTGTTTTCAGAACTTTCTACTTTTGGTACAGATGTGCAGGAGAGGCACTTCATAGTTTACATGTGTTTGATTTATGCATCTTTGGAATAATGCATGTGCATTTAATTCCAAAGCATGATTTACGCACTAATATTTTTTGAATAATGCGCTCAAATATACATCTGGCAACGTAATCACATATATGTTTAATTTATGTGTTGTCAAATTGTGCGCTGCATTTCAAGAATGTAACCTCTACATAAAAAGTGAGGCCTATATACACAATTTTATTTGTTATTATCTAGCTTTACACATCTGCTTGAGGGCTTTCATTGTGTACAAAGAACTGATTTCCATTTCTAGAAAAAGGACACTACAGCAGAGATGAAAGTAATCGATTGAAGTCAGAAATCATGAATCATCCTTTACGAGTCAGAGAGTGAACAATGGTTACTGGTAACCACCCATACAATTTTGGTTCATTTCGATTATTAATTTATTCTTCAAGGTTGAATAGCATTAAATGAATTAATTTGGCTTGACTGCTATTTATGAATCGTAAAAAGACAATAATCGTGCTCATCCAACTATCTTGTTTTTATTGGTAGGTGAATCACTGACTCTGTCGCAGTCCCCATCAACCATCATGAAGAACTATGGGGAAACAGCTACCATCCTCTGTAAGCTTTCGAGGGGAAATTTCACTGATGCCATGTGCCTGGTGTGGTACAAGTATACATTGGGGAACCAAATCAAGGTTGGAGAAATCCGTTTGAAGACCAGCAACATAGCTGTTAATGACCAAATCCAATTGTTATGGGACCTTGGCACGAACACAGCAACAATGTTAATTCAGCAACTGAAGAAGAATGACTCTGGCACATATGGCTGTGAACTGCTTTCAGTGGCAGAGTTTGTTTTCATCAAGAAAGCAAATACAACAAACATCACTGTTATCTTTGCTGGTATGTCTGTCATTTCAAGCATCCAAATAATTGCATGATAAATCGTTACATATATTGTATCAAGATTATTATTTGGGGAAGGTATAAAATTATCATGATGATGTATTTTAAGGATTACATTCCTCTGAGCAGTAACATAGCTATACTTCCTAAGTTATCTTGCAGTTCATGGAGTAAAATCCAATGGACTGGCTTTTCTCTTAATTCAATACTTAGTTATATAATGTGTCATAGATAAAGTAACTGGACAAACAGAACTATGCAGACACACACTTTGTTGACAACCCCACTGGCAGATCAGGATGTGTAGCTAATACATTCACCACAGCTATACAGTGAGCCTTATAAACCTTATATACCTAAATAAGTTTGTTTTAATCATAGGAGCTTTAATGTAGTAATTTTTTTCTCAAACCCTCTAATCTTTCCACTCAGCTGCTGCTCCATGTTAATTATCTCCTGTTCCTTTTATTATTTACTGTACAGTACTTAATTATTTACATATTTATATTCATCCTTGTCATGAAAGTCCCCGTGGTAAACAAACATTGTTTGAGCAACATTGTAAAATGCTTACTATAAATCTCCAAAGGTTAATGCTTATAGGCTTATGATTATAAGCGGATCTAGTTTATGTATGTTTTAGATTTATGTATTTTTTGAGTACATTATATATTATATATATCATGTGCGATATATAATGCATATAATATAATGATATAATTATCTAATATCTAACATAATATATAAAATATTGCTTAATATTTATATAGATATCATGATATTTTAATAGATATACACACACTTAAAAATGACATAAAAACTAACACTAAAACTAAATTTAAATATATATTATTTTATTTAATTAACTATATATATAGATTTTAGTATGTTATATTTATATATATGTGTGTGTGTGTGTGTGTGTGTGTGTGTGTGTGTGTGTGTGTGTGTGTGTGTGTGTGTGTGTGTGTGTGTGTGTGTGTGTGTGTGTGTGTGTGCGTGCGTGCGTGTGTGTGTGAAGGAACTGCAGATGCTGGTTTAAAAGGAAGATAGACACAAAAAGCTGGAGTAACTCAGCGGGACAGGCTGCATCTCTGGAGAGAAGGCATGGGTGACATTTTGGGTCGAGACCCTTCTTCAGACTCCCAGAAGTGAAAAAATCAGAAATGGTCTGTGAGATTTTGGCCTGGTGCTCATCTGTGGGATCATGCTCCATGGAATAGTAGGAGGAGGTGACCAAGACTTGGCGCCTGTCCTCAGTGCAGTAGAGGTCAGCGCGCCAGACTACCATGGCACCTCCATTGTCGGCGGGTTTGATGATAATGTCGGGGTTGCTGCAGAGTGAGCAGAAGGCTGTACGTTCAGAGGGGGTGAGGTTGGAGTAGGTAAGGGAAGTGGAAAGGTTGAGACGGTTGATGTCACGCCGGCAGTTAGAAATAAAAAGGTCTAAAGAGGGTAGAAGGCCTTTTGGGGAGTCCAATATATATATATATATATACATACATATATACACACACACACACACACACACACACACAATGAAATCCTGGGTTGGAAATCTTCATTTGCACCAATTCAAAAAGTTAGCTTTAACCTTTTGAAGTATATATTGGTTTATCAATGATTCTTTAATGTTTTCACCAAAACAAAATTCTAACATTTATTCTGAGATATTTTTATTTCCATGAACAAATTTTATAGAATAAAACTATTTTAAAAATACCCTAATTTCATCCATGCACCAATCTTCAATCCAATGCATGTAATTAGCAGGACGATAGTTTTTTTTGTGCTTTCAGGAATTGGTTGGCCTTGCCTCCAGTTTAAAGAGAAAGTTGGTTTGCACAGGTAATTAAATGAGTTTGTTCAGGTAGCACCTTGTGAAGACAAACATATATAATCTTCAGTTGCTTGGGCTGATTTTTTTAGTAACCTCAAAATACAGACTGAATTTGCTTCTGGTGTGGTCTTCTTGCGAGTGGAACAATAGAAATTGGTCTGAAGCATTTTCCCTTTGGAGCCATTTCAAAATAACCTTCAACACATGCACACGGAAGCACCCCCATCTCTTTTCCCGCTTTTTCCCTCCTACTACAGTCAATCTGAAGAACGATCCCAACTCAAAATGTTATCCATCCATGTTCTCCAGAGAAGCTGGCTGACCCGTTGAGTTACTCCAGCACTTTGTGTTATTTTTTCACCGTTATATTAGGTATTTAGCACACACACTTTCCTCAGTGGACACATTAGATTCCTAAATTAAGTCTTATTCGTTAAAGAGAAAGTAACTATTTATATTACTAATATAAATAGTAATAATAAGTAGTAATAATAAAAGTAATCTAAATCATTTTGAAAATGAAAGGGTGGAGTCACTACTTTACTCCACAGTCTTGGCCGAAATTATGTATTTTCTAGTTTTCCTATCAGAGTGATGCACTCTGATAGGAAAACTAGAAAATACATAATCATATCATATCATATATATACAGTGCGGAAACAGGCCTTTTCGGCCCACCAAATCCGCGCCGCCCAGCGATCCCCGCACACTAACACTATTAACACTATCCTACACACTAGGGACAATTTTTACATTTACACAGCCAATTTACCTACATACCTGTACGTCTTTGGAGTAATCAAATACTTAAATAAGAAGAATATAGAAAGAAGGAACTGCAGATGCTAGTTTACAAATAAGACAAAGTGCTATGGTAACTGGGATCATCTTCAGTGAGCATTAAGAAAGGTTCCGACCCGAAACGTCACCTAACCATGTTCTCCAGAGATGCTGTCTGACCCACTGAGTTACACCAGCATTTGGTGTCTTTTTATTGCTTTTAAATAATATGGCATTGAATATTTTTGGCAGGCTAAGTAGCTAAGTAGCCAGGCATATATTCCTTGTTTCTAATGACTCTCCCCTCTTGGTTTAATCACATTCATCAATACACAGAGTGAATCCTCCCAAAATTTAAGCAGCATTGTTGCCTGTGTTTAAGAACATTTGAGTAAATGTAAAGTGTATAAAAGTTTGGAAATGTTTGAACAGCAAGAAAGCAATAATTTTGAGCATTTGGCAAATAGCAAAATTGAAAAGAAAACGCTGGCAGAAAAACATTAAATTAACCTTACTCACTGAAGACATTACTCATTATTATTCATAATTAGGTAGCTATAAATCTGTAAATGTTGCCTGTGAGTCATAAGCCATAACTTAACTACACTGACAAACAACCTCCAGAATCATTCTCTCTCTATGAGTATTCCATTCATTAGTTCACATATGTGAGCTTGAGTACAGAAATGTTCAATGTGCCAATGCTGCCTTGAACCTTTAAAGGAGAGAAGTTTCCGTGGTTTTTCAAACCACACACTGTGTAAAATAACCGGTAAAGAGGTTTCCAATTGAATTTCATAATTTTTCACTCAACACTTGCCCAAAATTCCATTTATACCTTATCATATCATATATCATATATATATACAGCCGGAAACAGGCCTTTTCGGCCCTCCAAGTCCGTGCCGCCCAGCGATCCCCATACATTAACACTATCCTACACCCTCTAGGGACAATTTTTTTTTTTTATCATTTACCCAGCCATAACCAGGACGTGTCAGTTATGGAATTTTAACTAACACTCACATAATCATACTTTATTTTATTTTTAGAGATACAGCGCGGAAACAGGCCCTTCGGCCCACCGAGTCCGCGCCGCCCAGCGATCCCCGCACACTAACACTATCCTACTCACAGTAGGGACAATTTTTTTAACATTTACCCAGTCAATTAACCTACATACCTGTACGTCTTTGGAGTGTGGGAGGAAACCGAAGATCTCGGAGAAAACCCACGCAGGTCACGGGGAGAACATACAAACTCCGTACAGACGGCGCCCGCAGTCAGGATCGAACTTGAGTCTCCGGCGCTGCATTCGCTGTAAGGCAGCAACTCTACCGTTGCGCCACCGTGCCGCCAAGTATGTTTTGCAACATACGAGGAATTTGATTGTTTACAATAACAAATATCCTTGTCATTGTAAATACTATTTGTTATAACAATGCCTGACAATGAAGGAATTAGACTGAGCAAGCTAATAATGGAGCCACAATTTATTCAAGTATCAGATGCCATGATACTCTTGCAAAGGAAATAATTTCCACCAACAGCTCAATCGCTGGGGAAATTTAGACTTTTCACACCTTTAGATTTTTATTTTCAGTATTTGCTGAAGATTTCTTGGTCGATAATTCTCTATCGTGTGACAGGAAGCAGCACAACAACTGAAGATTGATGTAATATTGTCTGCAGGCTGTAGGTTTCACCAACTGCAAAGTGTCAAACATTTCCTTTGAAACGTGCACTCTTTACAGGAAGGGGGTTATAATCTTAGAGTCACACAGCACAGAGACCCTTCAGCCCACTGTGTCTGTACTAACCATCAAGCACCCATTACAGTAATCCTACCGTAATCCCATTTTATTCTCCCAATATACCTATTCGACTCCACTCACTCACCAACGCACCAGGGGCAATTTACTATGACCTGCGCCATCTTTTGGATTGTAGAAGGAAGGAACCATGGGAAAGTCGGATGTCAGTGGGAGAACATGCAAACTCCATGAAGACAACACCAGAGATTAGGGTCAAACTATATGCACTAGAGCTGTGAGGTAACACCTCTATCAGCTGTGACATAGTGCTGTCCTAATCTTTATTGGTTTCCAAAGCCTTTATAGGTGTTTTCCAGCTTTTGATAGAATGCGTAATAGTTTTCACTCGATTTTAGCATCCTCCTTCATTTTCACCCCCACCTCTTGGTAGTCAGATTCATCAACCTCACCCACTTGGTTCCATCTGCCCACCATCCTTCATTTACCCGTTTCCACTTATCACCTACCTCTTTTTCTACCCTTCCTACTCTCCTCCCCGATCTGCTTTCATCGACCTAATTTACCTCCCCTGACCCACCATCTGTTTCGACCTGCGTACCTCTATGCTCTCAGTCCTAATTCAGTCTCAGCCTGACACATCAACCACCCCTTTGGCTCCATAGATGCTGCTTTTCCCGCTGAGTTCATCCAGCAGTTTATTTGACAAAAAGATTGTGTCCATTAGCCACACTCTAACATTTTGAAGTTTATATGTAAAGGGAAAGACTCACATTGGCCATTAAAATGAAGTTTTTGTGGAGAGCAGCGTATAAATAAGATGACAGACACAAAATGCTGGAGTAACTCAGCGGGTCAGGCAGCATCTCTGGAGAAAAGGAACAGGTGACGTTTCATCTCCTTCCTAAAGGAACGCCCTTTAATTCTGAGGCTCTGACCTCTAGTCCTGGACTCTCCCACTAGTGGAAACATCCTCTCCACATCAACTCTATCCAGACCTTTCACTATTCGGTACTTTTCAATGAGGCCACCCCCTCATTCTTCTAAACTCCAGCGAGTGCAGGCCCAGTGCCATCAAATGCTCAAGCGTTCAAGAGCCTGATGGTTGTGGGGAAGAAGCTGCCCCTGACCATGAATGTCATGGTTTTCAGACACATATACCTTCTTTCCGATGGTAGGTGTAAAATAAGAGTGAGACCAGGGTGGTATGGGTTCTTGATAATGCTGGATTCCTTTTTGAGGCAGCATCTCCTATAGATTCTTTTAATGGCAGGGAAGTCAGTACCCCAGGTGGACCAGGCAGTGTCCACCACATTTTGCAACTTCCTTCATTCCTGGCGATTGTCAATCAAGTCTCTTTAAATACATATCCAGTAAAGCAGTTAAAAAAATCTATATGTTTTTAACTGGAATTTCTTTTCATTTTTATGTTGATTTTTCCCTTAGATCCGATCAGATTTGTTTCCAATTGACCATATTTATTGCTCAAAACATTTCACGACTCACTCATGACCAATACTCATGTTAAGATCACAGCTGGAAGTTGTGGCAAAAATATTTAAATTTAACATTCATTGAATATTCAATCTGCATATTACAAATAATAATACAATTTAATCAAAACCAATTTCAATTCCAGATAAACGGGTGCTAGTCCCAGCTTCAAATAGAATAGGACATGTTCACTGGGATTTTTTTTGAATGAAATGAAATATATGAACTAAATTCAACTCATTACATTTTACAAACTGAGTGTAGGCTGTTGTTATTAAATTAAATGAAACATTGTTCCATTTTTTTGCAGAAGGACAGCAGGCAACTTCAGAACAAAAAAACAGCACAACAATTGCGACAGAGTTATCAAAAAATCGCAAAGTTGAGATAATCGTTGCAGCAGTGATAGCTGCTTTTGTCATCATATGTACATTAATTTTTATTTTTATCAGATACCGACCAAAAAAACAAGGTGAGTCGCATAAGGTTTTTTTCTTCTGGTGAAATGATTCAACAGCTCAAATAATCTTATTGCCTTCAAAAAGCTGTTCTGTTATTACCTGACCAGAATATTCAGTGTGTCGGAAGGAACTGCCAATGTTGGTTTAAACCGAAGATACTCACAACTCAGCGGGTGATACAAAGTAGGATGCTGTCTGAAGAAGGGTCTCGACCTGAAGCGTCACCTATTCCTTCTCTCCAGAGATGCTGTCTGACCCGCTGAGTTACTCCAGCTTTTTGTGCCTATCTTCAGAATATTCAAAGCTCAGCTTTCCAAACAGGTGCATCTTTCCTACTTTGTATCATCTGCACAAGTAATTTCCCATTGCTATATAGACAATAGACAATAGGTGCAGGAGTAGGCCATTCGGCCCTTCGAGCCAGCACCACCATTTAATGTGATCATGGCTGATCATTCTCAATCAGTACCCTATTCCTGCCTTCTCCCCATACCCCTGACTCCACTATCTTTAAGAGCTCTATCTAGCTCTCTCTTGAAAGCATCCAGAGAATTGGCCTCCACTGCCTTCTGAGGCAGTGAATTCCACAGATTTACAACTCTCTGACTGAATTTTTTTTTCCTCATCTCCGTTCTAAATGGCCTACCCCTTATTCTTAAATTGTGGTCCCTGACTCCCCCAACATTGGGAACATGTTTCCTGCCTCTAACGTATCCAATCCCTTAATAATCTTGTATGTTTCAATAAGATCCCCTCTCATCCTTCTAAATTCCAGTGTATACAAGCCTAGTCGCTCCAGTCTTTCAACATGCGACAGTCCCGCCATTCCGGGAATTAACCTAGTGAACCTACACTGCACGCCCTCAATAGCAAGAATATCCTTCCTCAAATTTGGAGACCAAAACTCCACGTGGTACAAATGGTGAAGCACAATGAAATGGAGGTTACTTTTCCCATATTCTTTGGTCATTTATTACTTCATAAATTTCCTACAGATTATATTCCTGACATAAATTGATGCAGTCCACATCAAATGTAGTCACATTATTTTTAGCACTATTAGCATTGTTTATTTAGCATTGTTTCATTAAAAAATAAAGAAACAGGCAGTGGTGTTGTTCTTATAGATTTGTAGAATAGCTTCTTTAAAAAACCTACACAGGGCCTGATTACATTGCCCATCCATTCATTATTAATCATTTTATATTAATGTTTTTTTATTAATCTTTAATATTTACTATTAATATTAATCTTTCCTAGAATTTATTTATTTTTAATCCCCCTTGAACATTTTGCATTATTGGTGCAGAGACCACAAATTAAATACATTTGACCGGAACAACTCATATGTGAAAATGGTAAACATAATCCAGCCCCATTGCTTTCCACTGCTGATGGATGTACCACAGCAAGTAGAAACCAAAGAAGGCACAAACAAAGAAAGGAAGGAAGGCAGACTTTTCTTTGTGAGGAGAATGAAAATTAGCCTGGGCTGACCTTAAAATCAGATGAGATTGGCAACAACCATGAACAAAATGAAGCTTTCCATCAAGAGAGTTGTGGTTGAAAAGGATTTATTTTAACCTTAAAATCAAAAATAACATCGCTAAAGATAAACTAAAACCCGCGAGAAGCTGAAACTATAATTTCCTCAGAATCAAATGATTTCAGTATAGTCAGATTAAAATGAAATGAGACATGTTTTCAATGTGACAAAATGACCAAGCTGTTATGAAGCCCGAATGCAGTTCCATTGTTCACCATTATCCACGTTTGGCACATGGGCATTGATGGCAAAGTCACAGTGTTCTTTAGTCAACCCCACATGCTTTAAACAGGTACCACTATAACAAGTGCCTTGCTGGGAACACTTCAGAAGACAATCAACCATGCTAGTTTGGGAATGGAGTTGTAATAAGGCGAGAATTAGTAAAGAGGATAAGTTATTTCCCAAAAAGACATCAAATGAATTTGTTGGTTTTTATATTGCTATTATAACTTTGTTACTGAAACCAGGTTTCCGGATGACGAACATAAATAAATTGATAATGGATAAACTGGATAAATGGATTTTTAAGGCGGAGATTGACAAATCCTTGATCAGTAAGGGTGTCAGGGTTTATGAGGAGAAGGCAGGAGAATGGGGTTGAGAGGAAAAGATAGATCAACCATGATTGAATGGCAGAGTAGACTTCATGGGCCAAATGGCCTAATTCTACTCCTATTACTTATGACCTTATGACCCAATTCTGTTCCTATAACTTGTGAACTTATGAACTTATGATAATTATAGAACAAAAGCGCATCTGTTTAACTGGTTTTATCTCACCTGGTCTGATCTGTACATGGACAAAACCTCCAGCATTGCAACTGAGACTGAACACCCTTCTGAAATAGTCTGAGAAGGCACAGTTTAATGGGCATAAAGGGATGGACAGTGAATGTTGGCCGAGACTGTCTGACCCACTGTCTGACTGATGAATTAATTGTCATTCGCAAAACCAGTTTCTGCACAAGTCCTGAACTAATGGAGAAAAATATCATATTTTAGTTGATTGAGAAATTTAGCCTGATAAAAATATAAAAATAGAAACTTACAAAATTCTTAAGGGGTTGGACAGGCTAGATGCAGGAAGATTGTTCCAGATGTTGGGGAAGTCCAGAACAAGGGGTCACAGTTTAAGGATAAGGGGGAAGTCTTTTAGGACCAAGATGAGAAAGTTTTTTTTTCACACAGAGAGTGGTGAATCTGTGGAATTCTCTGCCACAGAAGGTAGTTGAGGCCAGTTCATTGGCTATATTTAAGAGGGAGTTAGATGTGGCCCCTGTGACTAAAGGGATCAGGGGGTATGGAGAGAAGGCAGGTACAGGATACTGAGTTGGATGATCAGCCATGATCATATTGAATGGCGGTGCAGGCTCGAAGGGCCGAATGGCCTAAACCTGCACCTACTTTCTATGTTTCTATGTTTCTAGACAGAGGTTAATGTATCCCAATCATTGACAGTTTGAAATGACCATCATCATTGATCAGACTTTCATATACAGCGTAAACACATTAAATATATACAGACAATCTAAATAGCACCTCTCATTGGTATCAATTACTTAAAAAAATGTATTGCCTCCACATTATTTTTCAGTTAATATATTCTGAATACCTTTGACAATGTGAGTGAATAATGATTAAAGAGTAGATTCCTTCTGAAATGAGATATTAGTTTGTAGTAAGTCTACACCAATAACAAAAAAGGTGATTTCATTCTTAATAAACCTCAATATCTACTTGTGCATTAGTTTAACTTCAGCTTTTTTTTTCTGATTTAAAAATGTAATAACACTTCACATTATTCATTCCAACAGGGCATGAGAGCTGACCCCAGCACTAACCCATCACTTTGTTGTTCAGTTTCACCAGTACTCTGCAAACTATGCAAATAACGTTCATAAATATGTCCAATGCCTGATCAGCAATGTTGCAGTATATACAAACTGACCTGTGGCAAATATAGGAATAACGTGTTGGCACTAAAGGTCACCAGTTATTAAACCTACAGAAATTGGATGCGATTGAAGTCAGTTTACATGTGTTAATGGCTTCATTTTTACAGATTTCTGCAAATGCTCTGCCACTAGATAATGGTTGGAGATGGTTGGTACTTTGTGTCTTGTAATACCCAACTTTTGAAGCAGAGTTTTTACATTTCTCTTTTTCATTTCAGATCCTGATCCCAGTCCCCCAACAGCAGATGCCGAGTGTCAGGTAAATACACCTCAGCAGAGAGAGAGAGAGAGAGAGAGAGAGGGAGGGAGGGAGGGAGGGAGGGAGGGAGGGAGGGAGGGAGGGAGGGAGGGAGGGAGGGAGGGAGGGAGGGAGGGAGGGAGGGAGGGAGGGAGGGAGGGAGGGAGGGAGGGAGGGAGGGAGGGAGGGAGGGAGGGAGGGAGGGAGGGAGGGAGGGAGGGAGGGAGGGAGGGAGGGAGGGAGGGAGGGAGGGAGGGAGGGAGGGAGGGAGGGAGGGAGGGAGGGAGGGAGGGAGGGAGGGAGGGAGGGAGGGAGGGAGGGAGGGAGGGAGGGAGGGAGGGAGGGAGGGAGAAACAAACAAACAAACAAACAAATGATTATATAATAGTGAGCTGCTGCAGTTGCTCTGGTCAGATAGTGTTGGATGTGGAGTTCCAAGATTTGGGTCCAACGACAAAGAAGGAATGGATAAATGTTTCCAGATCAGATTGGGTAGCAGAAGGGAACCTGCACACAATCTTGATTTGGAACGTCTTCAGCAGTTCAGAAAGACAGCTCACCATTACATTCTCACGGGCAAGCAATGCTGACATTGCTAGCAATGCCCAGATACTGAAAAATTAATTGAAAAATATCAGAAGGAGCTGAATGATCTTCAGCACCTGTGATGTTAAGTATTTCAAGTATTTTGTAGAGTTAGAGGAAGCTGTAGGTAGCAAAACTACTGTGTGTTATTCTTATTTTCTCTGATCTGATAAGGTGGTTATATATTTCTCAGAATTGGGTTGGCACACAAGGGGAGTTGGCCACACTGCTGCAGATATCTCCTTCCTCAAACCTCAGTGATTCTCCATGAAAAACAGCAGTGATGTGTTTCTCTTCTCTGCGTTGCTTCATGCTGCACATTGTTGTACAGATGAATGGAGAGGCTGTACATTCACCTGTACGTTCACCTGTACATTCACCTGTACATTCACCTGCACATTCACCTGTATGTTCATCTGTATGTTCTCCCAACACATTCACCTGCACATTCACCTGTATGTTCACCTGCACATTTATATTTTCATATTATTCATATTTCAGATACAGCGCGGAAACAGGCCTTTTCGGCCCACCAAGTCCGCGCCGCCCAGCGATCCCCGCACACTAACACTATCCTACACACACTAGGGACAATTTTTTTTTTTTACATTTACCCAGTCAATTAACCTACATACCTGTACATTCACCTGCACATTCACCTGTACGTTCACCTGTACGTTCACCTGCACGTTCACCTGCACGTTCACCTGCACGTTCACCTGTACGTTCACCTGTACGTTCACCTACACATTCACCTGCATGTTCTCCTGCACATTCACCTGTATGTTCACCTGTACATTCACCATTATGTTCACCTGTACATTCACCTGTATGTTCACCTGTACATTCACCTGTACATTCACCTGAACATTCACCTGCACATTCATCTGTATGTTTACCTGCACATTCACCTGTATATTCACCTGTATGTTCACTTTCACATTCCTCCAGGCCCAGCAATTTGAAAGCTTCTCTCTTCACGTTTCTGTCAATCTCCTTAGTTAGGTCAGTTTCCCCCTCCCACCACAGGGCCAGCAATGGTCCTGATAACTGCAGCCCACCTTAGAAGCATACACACTAATGTCAGAGTTAGCCGACATTTTGTCGGGCAGGTTCAGATTATGCATTGCCCCATTTTCTAAATATCCAAATATAAAGCCAAGTCATGAAAGGAGAACATGCTGGAAATATTCAACAGGCCAAGCATCACATGTGGAGAAAAATAAGATAATTCTTCCGGACCCGCTGAACGCTTTGAATTATTGTTTTCATTTATTTTGGATAAAAGCTGTGCAAGTTTATTCATGTTAGTTTTTGTAAGGTGTGTGTGTGTAGCTGGGAAGGTCACCCTTAATGGCCTGTCCACAACTGTCCTTCTGGAACAGTGACCCAGTTCTCTTCTTGAACCCCTGGTTCTTCTGAGTAATATAAAGGTTGCGAAAGTCACAGGAGGTGCATGGATCACCTTGGTTCTTTCCAGCCCAGTTTTTTTGCCAATTACTGATCAGTTATTTACAGAGATTAGTGATGTGAGGAGACTACTCAGGACCTGACATTGGTCCATTCTGCTGCTGATAAGATGCTAACAGCTCAATGTATTCTTCAAATGATTTTGCAATGAAATAGAAATGACAATAGAATCAAACCCCAAAATGCTCAGTGGACTGGATGTTCTGTTGCAAACACAACAGACCTTTTCAGTCGAAGATAGGCACAAAATGCTGGAGTAACTCAGCGGGACAGGCAACATCTCTGGACTGAAGGAATGGGTGATGTTTCGGGTTGAGACCCTTCTTTAGACTGAGAGTAGGAGTGGAGGAAACTGGAGAAATGGATGGGTAGAAAGAGAATGCAAGGTGTGAAAATGATAGATCAAAGCAGGCAATGATCAAGGAAATGAAGAATGGTTCATTGTTGGCTGAGGGGAAGGTGTACGAATAGTAAAATGAATTAGGTGGAAGAGGGATGGAGCGAGAAGGAAAGCAGGGGTTATTTGGTTAGAGAAATCAATATTCATACTGCTGGGTTGTAAGCTGCCCAAGCAAAATATGAAGTGCTGTTCCTCCAATTTGCTTTTTGCCTCACTCTGGCAGTGGAGGAGGCCCAGGACAGAGAGGTCAGTGCGGGAATGGGAGGGGGAGTTAAAGTGTTTAGCACCCAGAAGATCGCATAGGGATGGCAGACTAAGCGGAGGTAGTCAGCAAACACCTTTCAGTCGAACAGTATTTGCAAACAATTGAAATAGAACTGCAGACTTCTGGTGCAATGCACAAATTAATGACGATTCTTATTCACATTCGATTTCTTTCCATTCTATTTCAGAAGCCAAACGATCGTATTTCCACGGTGTACTCCATTGACTACGCTGTACTACAGGTCCCTGGGAAAAATATTAGACGGAATCTAACAACCTCTGTCGCCTCTGATGATTCAAACTATGCTACGATTACATTTGCCCCTGAATAGCAGACTGCAGGTGTGGAGAAAATCACCATTGATTTCAGCATTTGCATTAGTGACTGCCTAGCTTTGTGAGGTCTTAGACATCACATTACATAATCACGTCACCTACCCTTATGGTCTCTTTTACTCAATGTCACAACTTAAGCCAAAGGTAGGCCTTTGACCACTGGGTGAAAAAAAACAAAACCTAGGCCATTCAATCCAAAATAAAGAAATGCTGGAATAAGTCAGCAGGTCAGGCAACATTTGCGGAATGAAAAACAGATTTAGTATTTCATGTTGAAGCATCCATCCGAATGAGGTGATCCTGGAGGGAAGAGGGAGAGTTTAGAAGATACCGGAATGTCATGCTGGATTCTTCAGTGCGGCTTCAAGATGATCTGATGGAAACATCACTCACTCTCAGTCAGATGGAACAACAACCAGACGTGCCAGCTCTACCGCCACCAACCTTCCCCTCCTTTGGCGCTGATTGTACTCTAAACTTTGCTCGTGTTAGTCATGATCTCAGAGAATGGGTGCTGGATTAAAATCCCCATTGATAACACTGTACATATTTGTCGTGCCTCCAAAAATGAATGGCATTTTCATGTAGCACTGTTAAATATTTAAAATATTCTTCTCTTAATCAGAGAGCATATTAGTTTGTAGTGGATACTAGTTACTTTACAAACCATAGCACATTCAGATGATTTATATAATAATACTGGGCATGTACATGCACTTTGTAAGCTGTAAGATGGTGTTCTGAATTTCAACATTGATATCTCGAGTCCCATACTTTTTTTTAAAGAATGTATCTGTGACTAGATAACCTTGTAATTGAATCAAGTCAATTAATGCAGTTTATTGTGAAAACATGGAACTGTAGATGCCGGTTTACAAAAATGGCACAAAGTGCTGGAGTAACTCTACAAAACGACACTTTTGTACCGTTTCGTTTTAGTTGCTCCAGCGCGCTGTCTTTTAGTGCAGCTTGTAGTTAGGCTATTTTAGAGTGGGCCTGGTTCCTGGTTCTGAGAATATGTTTGATAAGCTGTAGTTATTGTATAAAAATGTATTCATTGACATTCCCTACAAAATCACGTTTACATTTTACCTCAAGCTTCAAGGAGAAAGCATAGGAATTATATCAAGGAACAAAGATACATCGTAATGCTAGATGTATTAAGAAGTAAATAATGAAATAAGTATTCATCCACAAAATAGACTTAATTAATTAGGAAATGTTCTGGATATTCCATGGATTGCAGCAATTCCCTCCTCAAAATCATAAAAAGAATACTGTTTATACTAAATCCTGCAGCAGTGTGGAGCTCCCTCTCATGAATTTCTTGAGCATTTGCTGTTCCTAAACAAACTTGGGAAAAGACGAGGACAGGTGGGTGCATCCGACCCAGCACAGACCTACATAGACCTAGCGGTGGCACGGTGGCGGTAGAGCTACTGCCTTACAGCGCCAGTGACCAGGGTTCGATCCTGACTATGGGTGCTTGTCTGTCTGGAGTTTGTACATTCTCCCCATAACCTGTGTGGGTTTTCTCCGAGATCTTCAGTTTCCTCCCACACTCCAAAGACGTACATGTTTATAGGTTAATTGGCTTGGTATAAATGTAAAATTGTCCCTAGTGTGTGTAGGATAGTGTTAGTGTGCATGGATCACTAGTCGGTGCGGACTCGATGGGCTGAAGGGCCTTTTTCCGCTCTGTATCTCTGAACTAAAATAAACTTGTAATTCTTAAAAGCACATGTTAATTGTGATAATTACTTAAACACATTATTTATGGCATGGGCCACAATATGATTAAACTTTAGATACTGCAATCTAAATATCTGTTCATGGACATCAGCAATCTATTCAGTGAGTATGATAAATAAAGAGATACCCCATGACCAGATAGTAACATGTTCACTTTAATAAAAGTACACATCAAAATTGGTTTACAAGTTTAAAAAAATGTGAGAGGTCCAGATTTAGAGATCTTTGTTTAGAGGTTTCGGAAAAGGGCAGATCTGAAGTCTAATGGCACACATTTCAGTCCCTTGAGTCTCACATGAAGCACTTAGCTGTGCTTGGAAGTCATCAGATCCAAATGATTTTTCACAACCCGCCAGTCCTGGCATTTCATCAAACCTTGGAAGATTGTACCAAGTGTTCTGAAAAATGTATGTAAATAAAACAGCCTATTTATTAACTACTCTGTTGTGAAAATGCTGATGCAACAATGTTTCCATTATTAAATTTATTTGAGATGCAAATCTTTTTCCTCCATGGTGTTTTTATACTGTTTATTTATCTGTTCATGGTACCATAAGACCATAAGACAGACGAGCAGAATTAGGCCATTCAGCCCATCGAGTCTACTCCACTATTCGAACTTGGCTGATCGATCTCAACCCCATTCTCCTGCCTTCTCCCGGTAACCTTTGTCGCCCTTACTAATCAAGAGCATATCAATTTCCGCTTTGGTATTAGTAATACTTGCATTTATCCTAATGTGTAGGCAGGAACTGCAGATGCTGGTTTAAATCGAAGATAGACACAAAATGCTGGAGTAACTCAGTGGGACAGGCAGCATCTCTGGATAGAAGAAATTGGTGACGAAGGGAAACATCACCCATTCCTTCTCTCCGGAGATGCTGCCTGTCCCGCTGAGTTACTCCAGCATTTTGTGTCTATCTTGCATTTATCCTACATCTTTAATCTTCCTTAATGTGCGGACGCAGTTAAGAGTTAATCATGTAGGTGGATCTGGAGTGACATTCAGACCAGGCTGAGTATGAACAGCTACTTTCTTTCCCTGAAGAACATTAGCAATGGGCTTTAGAATAACCAATCAGTTTTGTGGTTTGTTGTCCCGGCAACTCCAGGTTTAATAAATTCCTTGACTTTAAATTCCCCAACTTCTCTCATGGGATTAGTACTAACGTCTCTGGATCGATTGTCTGGAGTTATGGCGACTTAATCACTATGCTGCCATACCCAAATTCCTAAGGGCTTATTAATTTTTTTTAACAATGCTCAGCAGTTAAGTTCTTTATTACTTTTGATATGCAGTTCTTTCTTGGGATGGAACTGCGATCCTTTACTTGTGCATTTTAAAAATCAATCTTTCAAATCTCCATGAATAGTTATGGCTTCTGTGGTCAGTCTATTGGATTCTCACTGACTGCATTTCTAAATGTCCGAGTAACAGCCACGGTTTTACAGCTGTACATTTCTGGTCTTGAGAATGCATATTTTCTGGGAAGAATTCAGTTGAAGACACAGTTAAAGACAGCATCTTCTTTTGCAGCTTTGCAGCACCTTGAACCTGCACCATTACTCAGCCAGGTTGTGGCTGAATGGTATCTCACCTCCATCTGCCTGCTGAGGTCCTGTGCTCAGTGCTTAATTAGTGCCGAGGTTTGGTCATTTTCAATTAACCTGGCATCATTTTGTTGTTTAGAGTGTGGCCTTGGGGGTGATACTGGGTTGACGATGACTATCCTGGCACACTTGCAGAAGGGTGCTCTTGCACAATACGGTTTATTTACAGTGAACGACAATAGAGATGAGAAGGTCTGGGTCCGCTTGGGGGTGCAGTCCCTTGTTGTTAGTGTGCACATGAAGAGGCTCTGGTGGTCTAAGACTTGTCCCAGTGGCTCAGTCTTGACCTTGAAAAAGGGGCTGGCTGTCTTGAGGCTATCCCGGTGGCTAAGTCATGGTCTTGAAGAAGGAGGTGCGCCGATCTCAGGCTTGTCCCCACAGTTCACTCTTGCCTCGAGAGAAGATGCTGGCAGTCACAGGCTTGGCCTTGAAGAGGAGGCACTGGCAGTCGCGGGCTTGTCCCAGTGGCTCAGTCCATACCTTCAAAAGTCAGATTTTCGCCTAACTTGATGTGTAGGTTCCTCTATTCCCACTGTTTGGCCCGGTTTCCTGGCAACATTGGATCGATGAAGTAGGCGGTTGGCCTGGCACAGTGTGACGCCAGTGGATCCATCCATCCTGATTGATGCACCTGCTGCAAGCTGTGCTGGACGCACTCACCCGCCCGGCTGGTGCATGGCCTCCCGCGGCCACCTCCGCCAACTCCATGCACCGCATCCACCAGAACCCTGCAACTGCCAGCAGCCGCCATTCACCTGCCATCAGACCTCAGTCAATCATTTCATCAGCATATTCACCAGAGGAATACTGGGCTGCAGAGCTTTGATGATTAATTGTAAAGTGAGGAGACTGCTTCAAGTACGCAGATCATTTCCAGTGCCATTTGCTTCTATATTTTGTGAAAGGTTGTGACCAGACCCGATCTCTGGAGACACTGTTAGTTGCATCCTGCCATTTTAAGCATGTGACTACTCTTCCTAATCTGTCTTTAATTCCATATGGGTCAATAACTAACCCTCAGTTCAGTGTGGATTCTACGGCCCATTTGTGGAACCTTGTGAAATGCTTTTCAAGCACGGGCAGAAAGTAAAACTAGAGTAATAATTAGCCATTCCATCAGAATAACAGAATAACGGCTGCTGTGTCACACCTCAGGGCTCCAGCATCATTGCTACTTGCCTTCAGTCCCAGAGCAGCTGATTGAGGAGGAGGAAGTACTGACAAGTACATCAGACAGGCTATCTGACAGATGCCTAATCTACTGCCACTAATCCTTCCACCCTTTGCCAATGCTGCACTTTGATCTCATCCTCATTTAAACTCTACTTTTAGGTCAAACTCTTCTTTTTAATGTGACATTAACAAAAGTTTTTGAACCTTTCTTTCATCTCGTGCCTTAGATAACCATCTTACAGAGTTGACACAGCCTTGCATTTGTGGTTGAGTTTTATCTACCAAACCGTCAGTGTACAGCTGCAATAGGCACAAAGCCTCTATTTCCCATTACATGAACGTCATATTCTACAGAATCTATGATGCTGCATCAGCAATATATTCTGTTGTGCCTGCCATTTTAAAAGAAGATTGACATCAAAGTGAAAAAAAAGAGTGTGTTCATTACATAAGAACAATATAAATTAGATAATTTCCAGCAATTCCCAAAGTACTAAAGACAGACACAAAATGTTGGAGTAACTCAGCGGGACAGGCAGCATCTCTGGAGAGAAGGAATGGGTGACATTTCGGATTGAGACCCTTCTTCAGACTCCCAAAGTATTAAAATTGTTTCCTCAAAATATTACGCATTTCTGCTGATTCCCTGTTGAGCTGGAATCACTTGGTAAGTTAATTATTCACAAAATGCTGGAGTAACTCAGCAGGTCAGGCAGCACCTCGGGAGAGAAGGAATGGGTGACATTTCGGGTTGAGACCCTTCCTCAGACTGAGTTAACTTGGCCAAGAGAAATGAATGAATGAATTACTCGTCACAGCAAAATGATGAAATACCCAAGGTATGCAAAGTGTCGCAACATAAATGGCACCGACAAAGTTACAAAGTATCTCGCCCCAGGACACCTTTGTTCCCCACCCCACCCCCTCCCCATCCCCTCCCCCACACAGGGTCCTCCTTTGCTCTCCCCTCCCTCACGTCGGTCCCCCCCCCCCCCCACGCCGGGTCCTCCCTTTTTCTTACAGACCTTAGTATTGTTAAACTACAGAAAGACATCTTGGTGACCTGACGAGACGCTGGTGCGATCATTAGCTTTAATCACGCAAGCAGACTAAAGAAAAATGGTATGCTCATGATGTTCCCACTTGATAATCTTGGTTATATCACAGTATTACCCATCTCATTCACGATTGTGTACAAAAGGTGAGCATATTGAGAAGAATTGCCTCTAATATTCAATAATAAATATCATGCTGGATATCTTTCCCAGATGAATTCTAGTATATATTATTTTCTCCCATTACACTCTCTGTTGCCCACGCAATCAATACACATTGATTAGGTTAAGAGGAATAGGTTTGTTTATTTATATTGGAATAATTCCAAAGAAACGTGAAATGTACACTCAAGAAATTTAGTAAAGTACATCATTGGTTTGAAATGAATGCTAAACCTATAAATGTCTATTCTAATTTCACTAAAATCCATCTCTTGTATTGTATGTTATTGTCCCATGTGCCAGGGTCCATTGGAAAGCTTTTGTTTGTGTGCTGGCACATCAGAATGTACTAGTCAGACATTCCACAAATTATATAAGGATAACATCTCACAGACCCTTGCGTAAGTCAGGGGTTACATAAGCCAAATAATAGCATAAATTTACTATTTGGATCGTGTATGTACTATACTGTACAGCAGACACTGTATGGATAAAGAATCAAAGATTATCAAATCTTAAGTTGCGTTCGCAACAAGAAAGTAGAAGCCGGCTGAGACGATGAGTGGACATGTTATTTTATTTAAAGAAAGCAATTTATTCTTGTTTAAATCCTAAATTTAAACTTTAGAGATACAAGGCAGCAACAGACCCCCTCGGCCCACCGGGTCCGCGCAACCCAACGATCCCCGTACACTAACACTATCCTACACCCCACTAGGAACAATTTTTACATTTGCCCAGCCAATTAACCTACAAACCTGTACGTCTTTGGAGTGTGGGAGGAACCGAAGATCTCGGAGAAAACCCACGCAGGTCACGGGGAGAACGTACAAACTCCGTACAGACGGTGCCCGTAGTCAGGATCGAACCTGAGTCTCTGGCGTTGCATTCGCTGTAAGGCAGCAACTCTACCGCTGCGCCACCGTGCCGTCCCTACAAGTGTCTCTACAAGTGACCGGTAGAGCAGCAGTCAACTGTCTGAGAGCTGTAGCAAAGTCTAAACTTACAAAACCAAGTGTAAAGTGTCAAATGTGAATTTATACTGCCCAAAGACAGTTTAATAATGAGTCAAGACAATTACCCTGGCAAGTTCAGCTGGACATTGCCGACGATGCGGGGACCGCGCTGGGGCTCCACGATGCGGGGACCGCACGGGGGCTACCGCGACACGAGGACCGCGGCGCAGGGACCGCGCAGGGGCTCCATGATGCAGGGACCGCGCGGGGGCTTCCGCGTTGCGGGGACCGCGACGCAGGGACTGCGCGGCGGCTCCATGATGCAGGGACCGCGCGGGGGCTTCCGCGATGCGGGGACCGCGACGCAGGGACTGCGCGGGGACTCCATGATGCGGGGACCGCGCGGGGGCTTCCGCGATGCGGGGACCACGACGCAGGGACTGCGCGGGGGTTCCGCGACGCGAGGACCATGTGGGGGCTTCCGCGACGCGGGGACCGCGCTGGGGCTCCATGATGTGGAAACCATGTGGGAGCATCCACGAGAACAGTAAACAATGGCATACGACGGCTACCGGGACTACTGAGGCGCACACCTTGGAAATAAAGCAGTAGGGTTAAAGAATTGCTTCCGTATGATCGAGTTTACAAAAGGCACCTGTTATGTAAGTCAGGGAATGCCTGTATATGAATACAATCAAGCCATACACAAGTATAACAAGTGATGCAAAGAGAAAATACCAGAGTGCAGAGTATAGTTTTACAGCATTATAGTGTTACGGTTACAACAAAGAACACGCAAAATAAAAGTGCAAAGTCGCAATGAGGTAGGTTGGAAGATCAGAACAACACCCTAGCTTATGGGAGGACCATTCAGCAACCTGATAATAGCAGCAAAGGAGCCGTTCCTGAATCTGGTGATACTTTCTTTCAAGCTTTTGTAAACTTTGCCCATTGGGGGAGGAGAAAAGAGGGGTGAAAATGGTTCTTGATTATGTTGGCTTCTCTCCTGAGGTAACATCGTGCAGATGGGGTTGATGAGCAGTTCGTATGAATGTTGTGGGGTTTGTTTAGGAGTCTAATGAAAGCACGACAGCTCCTAAGGAACAGATCAGTGGGTACCCACCCTGGGAAGCTCATTTACTATTCTTGTGTGACTGTCTGTGGTTCTATACACAGTATGGAAATTGGCACTCACTTCTCTTCAGAAGATATTGTCTGCATCTGCCTTCTCCCAGAGTAGGTGTTCTTGAAACACAAAAGGAGACAGTTAGGCAGTCAACCCAGACCAAAAATACAAAACTTATTCCGTTGTTCTAAAAACGGTACAACCCAGCATGTGGAACTCCCACCACCCACCACATTGTTTGTGCTTTCTATATTAATTTATAAAATTCCAAGCAAACATATTTCCTGTTTGAGATTGCTGTGGTCTCAATGAGGTTTTTCTTCCAGGCAGGATGAGACGATGAGTGTGCCGACAAGATTACTTATGTATCGGCTCTCTTTCCTGTTTTGAAGCCCTATGCTGCAGATGGAGTTTGGTATGTCAGCAAGCCCCCATCTCCAGTAACAAACACACTCCAAGTGCCTGATCACAGTAACGATGTTGCGGCCCCTGGTGGATATTGAGACAAGCAGCAAAGATAATTCTGGGTGTAAGGAATTTAAGTTCATGAAAGGATTTTTCTTTTTGCAATTGACAATATTGCAAAATGTTTACTGAGATTAAAAAAAAAAAAATTACAGTGGGAATAGACCAACTGATCAAACCAAGGTCAAGTCAAGTCAAGTCAATTTTATTTGTATAGCACATTTAAAAACAACCCACGTTGACCAAAGTGCTGTACATTTGATTAGGTTCCAATAGAAAAAAAAATGAAAACATACAGTAGTACGCAAACAGTTCACAGCGCCTCCTCAATGAGCCTCAAACGCTAGGGAGTAGAAATATGTTTTGAGCCTGGACTTAAAGGAGTCGATGGAGGGGGCAGTTCTGATCGGGAGAGGGATGCTGTTCCACAGTCTAGGAGCTGCAACCGCAAAAGCGCGGTCACCCCTGAGTTTAAGCCTAGACCGCGGGATAGTGAATAGCCCCAAGTCGGCCGATCTGAGGGACCTGGAGTTAGAGAGGGGGGTTAGAAGATTTTTGATGTAGGGGGGGGAGTGTCCATTTAGGGCTTTATACGTGAATAGGAGGAGCTTGAAGTTGATTCTGTACCGTACAGGGAGCCAGTGGAGAGAGGCCAGAATCGGGGTGATGTGGTCCCTTTTACGGGTACCCGTCAGGAGTCTCGCTGCGGCGTTTTGGACCAGTTGCAGGCGGGACAGGGAAGATTGGCTGATCCCAGTGTATAGGGAGTTGCAGTAGTCTAGGCGGGAGGAAATGAAAGCGTGAATGATTTTTTCTGTGTCGTCGAATTTGAGGAAAGGTTTGATTTTAGCTATGGTTCGAAGTTGGAAGAAGCTGGCTTTTACCACAGCGTTGACTTGCTTATCAAATTTTAATGCAGAGTCAAATATCATGCCGAGGTTTTTGACATGCGGTTTGACTAGGCAGGATAGGCTTCCAAGACTGCCTGTTATCAATTTGATGGAGTCGGGGGGGCCGAATAGGATGACCTCAGACTTGCTCTCATTTAATTGGAGGAAGTTCTGTGCCATCCAACATTTTATGTCCTCAAGGCAGTGTGAGAGGCTGTTTAAATTTGACTGGTTGTTGGGTTTCAGGGGGAGGTAAAGCTGAGTGTCATCGGCATAGCAGTGGAAAGAAATGCCGTGCCTTTGAATGATTTGGCCAAGGGGGAGCATGTATAGAGAGAAGAGAATGGGGCCTAGGATGGAGCCTTGTGGAACTCCGCAGGAGAGGCTAGCTGGAGCAGAGGAATAACTGCCTATGTTGATGGCATGTTGAAGGTGTTATGTTGAAGGTGTTATGTTGAAGGTGTTATGAAGAATTCAGAGAACTGTACAAAAACAGGCGAGTGTGATGGACAGTTGACTCACAACACTCAGCTTTCTCTTTGCCCACAGAGTCAGTTACGTCTGCTGTGTGGAACACTTTGAATTATCACTTTGATTCAGTGTGGGGTTTTTTTGGTGATGGCTTTTATCTTAAAGTCAAGTCAAGTCAAGTCAAGTCAATTTTATTTGTATAGCACATTTAAAAACAACCCACGTTGACCAAAGTACTGTAAAGGAACCCAACAGTAAGGTATATCACTCATGGGCAGCCTGGTCATAGAAAAGACAGTCTGAAGAAAGATACCTGACCCAAAACGTCATCTGTCGCTTTCCTTCCACTGACTTCGTAAATTCATATGTGATAGGAGCAGAATTAGTCCATTCGGCCCATCAAGTCCACTCCACCATTCAATTGTGGCTGATCTATCTTTCCCTCTCAACCCCATTCACCTTCCTTCTCCCCATAACCTCCGACATCCTTACTAATCAAGAATCTGTCAATATCCGCCTTAAAAAATATCCATTGACATGGCCTCCACGGCCTTTTGTGGCAATGAATTCCATAGATTCACCACCCTCTGACAAAAGAAATTCCTCCTCATCTCCTTTCTAAAGGCACTTTTCTTTATTCTGAGGCTAAGGTCCCAGGCCCTAGACTCTCCCATTAGTGGAAACATCCTCCCCACACACACTCAATCCAGGCCTTTCACTATTCGGTAAGTTTCAACGAGGTCCCCTCCGCATCCATCTCGACTCCAGCGAGTGCAGGCCCATGCCATCAAATGCTCATCATATGTAAACTCAATCATTCCTGGAATCATTTTCGTAAAACTCCTCTGGACCCTCTCCAACGCCAGTAAATCCTTCCTCAGTAATGGGGCCCAAAAGTGCTCACAATACTCCACAATAAATGCGGTCTGAGCTGTACCTTAAAGCCTTTGCATTAGATTCCTGTTTTTATAGTCTAGTCCTCTCGAAATAAATGCTCGCATTGCATTTACTTTGCTTACTACCGATTTTGTTTTTTTGCTAGTCCCAAAATGGTTGCCATTCCTATACAGCTTCTTCCTCCTGCTCAGTTGATTATCTGATAGGCATTAATAGGGGTCATGACTTCAAGATGGTGACCTTGTGCCAACATGGATGTGACACCAACCTGCAGGCTTCCTACAGAGTGATCCAGTGACTCATTCAGCTGATGTTCGGCTAACAGGTCAGTAGTATCATTGCAATAAAAGCCCTTCTTCCTCTCCTCAGGTTTCTATTTACACCAGTTTCTCTGCTCTGTGCCCATATCGTACTCTAGCTCGTTCCTGCTTGTCTGTTCAATGCACTAATGACAGAGGACGATGAGAGAAAGGAGAAGAATTAGGCCATTCAGCCCATCGAGTCTACACCATTCAGTCATGGCTGATATATTTTCCCATTCGTCTGCCTTCTCCCCTAAACTTTAATACCCTTCCTAATCAAGAAACTTCAATCTCTGCTTTAAAAACACCCATTGACATGGCCTCCACCACCATCTGTGGCAACGAATTCCACAGATTCAACACCCTCTGGTTAAAGAAATTCCATTTCATCGCCATTCTAAAGATGGGTCATTTTATTCTCATGCTGTACCCACTGGTTCAAGACTCTCCAATGACTGGAAATATCTTTTCCACGTCCACTCTATCGAGTCCTTTCATTATCCAGTAGATTTTGTTCTTCTAAACCCAAGTGAGTGTATGCCCAGACCCTTCATATGCTTCTTACACGTTAACCCAATCATCCCTGGGATCGTCTCATAAACCTCCTCTGGACCCTCTCCAACACCAGCACATCCTTCCTCGAACATGATGCCCAAAACCGCTCACAATATTTCCAATGTGGCCTCACCAGCAGCTTATCAAGCCTCAGCACGACAGCCCCACTGTTAGATTCTAGTCCCTTTCAAAAGAATGCTAGCATTGCATTTGGCTTCCTTACCACAGACTCAACCTGCAAATTAACCTTTTGGGAATCCTGCACTAGCACTCCAAAGTCCCTCTGCACCTCCAATTTCTGAATCCTCTCCCCATTTAGAAAGTAGTCTGTACCTTAATTCCTTCTAACAAAGTGCATGACCACACAGGCTGTTGTGCTGTATTCCTTTTGCCCCTTCGTTGTCCACCCTCCCAACCTGTCCAAGTACTTTTGCAGCCTCCCTGCTTTCCCTACACTACCTGCCCCTCCACCTATCTTAGTTTAATCCCCAAACCTGGCCACAAAGCCATGAATTCCACTATCTAGATCATTAACATATACCATGAAAGATAGCAGACTCAATACCAACCCATGTTGAACAACACTAGTCACCGGCAGCCAACCAGAAAAGGTCTTTTTTATTCTCACTCTTTGCCACCGGCCAGCCAACCAGCCAATCTTCTATCCATACTAGTATCTTGCATCTAATACCCTGGGCTCCTACCTTGTCTAGCAGCCTCACATGTGGCACCTTATCAGAAAATCCAAGTAAACAACATCCACTGTCCCTCCTTTGGCTATCCAAGTCAAGTCAAGTCAACTTTATTTGTCACATACATATATATATATACAAGATGTGCAGTGAAATGAAAGTGGCAACGCCTGTGGATTGTGTTAAAACTACAAAACAGAATAGAACAATTAAATTAAATTAGCCCCTGGTGATATGAGAGTTAACAGTCCTGATGGCCTGTGGGAAGAAACTCTGTCTCATCCACTCTGTTTTCACAGCATGACAGCGGAGGCATTTGCCTGACGGTAGCAGCTGGAACAGTCCGTTGCTGGGGTGGTAGGGGTCCCCCATAATGTTGCTGGCTCTGGATCTGCTCCTCCTGATGTATAGATCCTGCAGGGGGGGCGAGTGTAGTTCCCATGGTGCGTTCAGCCGAACGCACTACTCTCTGCAGAGCCTTCCTGTCCTGGGCAGAGCTGTTCCCAAACCAGATTGTGATGTTTCTGGACAAGATGCTTTCTACAGCTCTAGAGTAGAAGCACTGAAGGATCCTCAGAGAGACTCTGAATTTCCTCAACTGTCTGAGGTGGTAAAGGAGCTGCCTTGCCTTACTCACCAGTGCGGCAATGTGTATTGTCCATGTCGGATCCTCTGTGATGTGGACTCCCAGGTATTTAAAGCTGCTCACCCTATCCACCCATCCTGCTTGTTACCTCCTCAAAATACTCCAACAAGACAACAAGTCAGGCAATATCTCCCCTTAACAAAACCATGCTGACTTTGGCCTATTTTATTATGTGCTTCCAAGTATTCTAAAACCTGTCAGCAGGCTCAGAAATGGAAAGGACTCGACTGCAGGCTCACCGAGAAGTACTGAAAAAAAAAGAAATCAATGGAACCAAAAGATATAGACCAGGAACCAACAGAATGCACAACTGATTAGTCAGCAACCAATTGGTCCTGATCTCAGGTATTTATACCAAGTGATGAATTAGGGGAGCAGATAAAATGCAGGTGTAATGCTTAATAGCTTAGGGGATGAGTGTGGAAAGAGTCTCAAGTGTCTGGGGGCGTGGCATGTGTGACAAAACCTCATCCTTAATAATGGACTCTAAAATCTTACCAGCCCCAGGATCCATGTTAGCTGGCCTATAATTTTCTGTATTTTGCCTCGCTCTATTCTTAAACAGTGTAGTTACATTTGCAATTTTCCAGTTCTCTGGAATCATTCATTCCAGTGATTCTTGAAAGATCACAACACTAATCCCTTGTTTTAACGGACCCCTTTATAACGGATTTTAGAGACAGTGGGTGGGTCTGATGGTTCCACCCCCTACCCCGCCACTTAAAGCCGGGGCTTCCCATGCCACCCCCCCCACAAGGTGCATCAGCGAGCCTTTCTTCACTCACTGCACAGTCTGGTTGATGTGGCTGTTGTTGTGGCTCACGTTGTAGCCCCTGGGGACAGCGCTTTCTTCAGGCTGCGGCCAACGACAAGACATGCTCAACCATCATGGGGCTCCCTCCCCTCACACCTGCTGCTTCTTCTACCATCGCTCTGTCTGCTCCCAGCTCGATGGTGCCGCCACCTCCTTCTCCTGTCGCTCTGTCTACTCGGCTTCTCCCCCCCAACCTCCCACCCCCCCCCCCCCCCCCCCCTCCACTGCCACCTCCTCATCCTTCTCTCCCAGAGTCGCCGACATATTCCCCTTTGAAGCAGCGGCAGGTGAGAAGACCATGGTGACCGAGCATATCTTGTCGTCGGCAGAGGCCTGAAGAAACTCCTGTCAGTGGGGGCTACAATGTGAGCTGCACCAACAGCCATGTGACCCGGTGAAGAAGGGCTCGCTAGTGCAGACCAACAGCATCAGCGCCTAGTTTCAAGGTGAAACGGCACAAAGTGCTGGAGTAACTCAGCAGACTGAATCAGCCTGAAGAAGGGTCCCAACGTCACCTATCCATGTACTCCAGCGATGCTGCCTGACCACTGAGTTACTCCAGCACTTTGTATCCTTTTGTGTATGAACTATCATCTGCAGTTCTTTGTTTCACAAAATGCTGGAGTAACTCAGCAGGTCAGGCAGCATCTCAGGTGAGAAGGAATGGGTGACGTTTCGGGTCGAGACCCTTCTTCAGACTTCGAGACCCATTCCTTCTCTCCTAGGATGCTGCCTGACCTGCTGAGTTACTCCAGCATTTTGTGAAATAAATACCTTCGATTTGTACCAGCATTCTGCAGTTATTTTCTTACACTGCAGTTCTTTGTTGTAATCACAAACAATGATAATCCCTTACTCGGTTATAACTGACCATTGGCAATTACGGACACCATTCTCCCACCTGTGGTCCATTATAATGAGTGTTTACTGCCTCCACATTCTCGACAGCTACTCTTTCTGAACCCTGGGGTGCAGTCCACCTGGTTCAGGTGACATCCACCTTTAGAGCTTTCAGCACCTCAAGTACCTTCTCCTCAGTAACAGTGAAGTCAGCACAAAGTCCTATGGCACTTTGCACACCTAATCCTGCAGCTTTTACTAACAATAGAACAGTAACGGTACGGTACTACGGTACGGCGGCACGGTAGCGCAGCGGTAGAGTTGCTGCTTTACAGCGAATGCAGCGCCGGAGACTCAGGTTCGATTCTGACTACGGGTGCTGCACTGTAAGGAGTTTGTACGTCCTCCCCGTGACCTGCGTGGGTTTTCTCTGAGATCTTTGGTTTCCTCCCACACTCCAAAGACGTACAGGTATGTAGGTTAATTGACTGGGTAAATGTAAAAAATCGTCCCTAGTGGGTGTAGGATAGTGTTAATATGCGGGGATCGCTGGGCGGCGCGGACATGGTGGGCCGAAAAGGCCTGTTTCCGCGCTGTATATATATGATATATGATATGATATAAACATTTTTATAATCATAGCACCAGCAAGCAAAAATCAAAGACTAGGTCAAGTGAAAAGTATGCTGCTATCCCTCAATGACTAATGCTGTACTGAATCAGCATCCAAAGTGGTAAAATTCTTTGCAGAACAGTTACTTTTAAGAGCATGTGGACAAAATAGCTGACATCCACACCACGCTGAACTGACCACAACTGACTCATTGGAGTCGGTATGAATCTGATGAGTTACATGCAAAGTTTTAGCTGACAAATCAATCACTGATCTTTTTTTCTTAACCACGGTAGCCAAAGTGAAGCAGAATATAATATGACGAAGATTATTATGTAACGTTGATTATCTTTGTTGAGGCCAAATAATTTCAGTAGGAAAGATGACCAAGATAATAACTGTGGTATCACAAAATGCTGGAGTAACTCCAGCAACAGCCTGACCCACTGAGTTACTTCAGCATTTTGTGCTACCTTCGATTTGTACCAGCATCTGCAGTTATTATCCTACACAAGATAATAACAGTCGTCAGTTCTGAGCACTGAACAGTGTCTGGTTTTAATTATTCACGATAGTCCCTGAAAGGTAACAGGAATTTTCATCAATTAGACCAATAAAATATTCCCAAAATCAGATTTGACCAGTTTTGAGGTTGCAACTTGGGAATTGGTGAAATTTAATCTGCTTTGCTTTTCAAAAATCCACATTAACTCTATTCAATCCCAATATTATTTTTCATGAGACAAAAGAGGCTGCAGATGTTGGCAGCTGGAGCAACAAACATTTGCTGGAAGAACTCAAGGAGTAAATCAGAATGGAGGTGGGAATTGTAACATATCAAGTCAAGAATCAGCATGAGCCCTATCATTATTTCTTTTTTTAGTTTTTTTTTGTTTAGTTTAGAGATACAGCGCAGAAACAGGCCCTTCGGCCCACAGTAACCGCGCCGACCAGCGATCCCCATAAACTAACACTACCCTCCACACACTAGGGGCAATTTACAATTTTACCGAAGCCAATTAACTTACAAACCTGTACGTCTTTGGAGTGTGGGAGGAAACCGGAGCGCCCGGAGAAAACCCACACGGTCATGGGAGAACGTACAAACTCTGTACAGACAGCACCGGTGGTCAGAATCAAACCCGGGTCTCTGGCGCTGTGAGGCAGCAACTCTACCACTGCCCCAGTGGCATTATTGTTTTGACAATAATACATTCCAGGATATTCTCTACTATTGATCACAAACTAAAATAAAAAACAGAAAATCCTGGAAATAGCAGGTCTAGCATCATCTGTTGAAGGAGAAACAGAGTAAATATTTCAGGTTAAAAATCCTTCAACAGAACTGGAATAATGAGTAAATCGTGTCAGTTTTAAATTGAGGAGGGAGTGCATATTGACAGTGGTACTCTGCTTTCAAAGAACTTCCTTCTTACCTTCAAGTAAAACAGCAGCTCACTATCCAATCAGATAATAAGTTCTTTGTTGAACTAATCTGTAAAATAAATGCTGACTTTAATTTGATAGTTCAGTCTCTGAGATGAGAAAACCAAACAATGATTGCACTCGTGTTAAATGGAAAAGATGCGCCCACTGGTGGCCAGCAAAGGTATTTCTGGGTGTCAACAACCCATGGGACTTCTAATTGGCAAAACAGGAGTCCTGTGATAGTGTAGGAAGGAACTGCAGATGCTGGTTTACACTGAAGATAGACACAAAATGCTGGAGTAACTCAGCAAGACAGGCAGCATCTCTGGATAGAAGGAATGGGTGACATTTCAGGTCGAGACTCTTCTTCAGATTGATATAGTGAAATTGAAATAGGATGCTGCCTTTAACATGAAAATTCTGGCATAATACCTGTAGGGCAAACAAAATGGGGGATCTTTGCTCTGGTCATCAGTTCTTAAGTGTCTTTGCAAGCTGTTTTAAATCTAGTTAAGAATGCTTATTGCAATTGCACAAAGTAACCTGACCCACTGGAAAAATTCACCAGGTCCACAGATGCTGCCTGACCCGTTGAATTGTTTCAGCTTTCTAATTGCTACTCCAGATTCCAGTCTCTTTTGACTTCAACAGCTGACAAATACCATTAATATAGCAAAAGTTTCAAATTATTATCATACTTAAATACAGATGACCAAAATGCTGGTCAAAGACATGGGCTTGTCTCTACGGATAAATGAAGGGTAGAGTGGTAGAGTGGTAGAGTGGTAGAGTGGTAGAGTGGTAGAGTGGTAGAGTGGCTCGAGGAGGGGAACCTGGAGACTTACATCTTGGCAGATGTATGGTGGGGCAAATAACATTGCAAATAGTCAGATGGAGACGCGAGGGACTGCAGACCCTGGAATCTAGAGCAACAAACATTTTGCTGGAGGAACTCAGCAGGTTGCACGGCATCTGTGGGGAGAAAGGAATTGGAGATGAGGAAAACATTTTTCACTCAGAGAGTTGTAAATCTGTGGAACTCTCTGCCTCAGAAGGCAGTGGAGGCCAATTCCCTGGATGTTTTCAAAAGAGAATTAGATAGAGCTCTTAATGATAGCGGAGTCAAGGGATATGGGGAGAAGGCAGGATCGGGGTACTGATTGTGGATGATCAGCTATGATCACGGTGAATGGTGGTGCTGGCTCAAAGGGCCAAATGGCCTATTCCTGCACCTTTTGTCTATTGTCTATAAAACCATTGCAGGTGATTCAAGATGGTGGTGAAGGCAGATGGAGGAGAACAGGGATGCCCTGTGTGTGAGCTGGGGTCTTACCTACCAGAGATGCTCTGGATGTTCCAATGTCAGCTGCAGGAGGCGCCCCAGGGCAAGGAGGCTGAGCAGTGGCCATGTGAGGAGAGACACAGCACATTTGAGAGTCGATGTTCGGATCAAAGTGTCGGCGGTGGGCCACTGGAGACCCTGCAGCAGCCTAGGACTCAAAGTCGCTGAGTGCGTGGATCAGACATAGCCTGCAGCGGCACGGAGCGGTGGAGCAGCGGTGAAAGTCACCGGCAGTATCGTCTGGCCCAGGCCGTCCCCGGCAACACCAACCCAGTGCCGCCAACAGGACAACAGGCCTTCTTGGCCAAGTTGAGACAAGTTAAGACTAACATCTCTGAACTTGAAGTGCACAAGACAGTGCTTAAAAAGTGTCGACTCTTGTGTCCTGCGTATATGTGACTATCTTACTCTCTTGTGCTAAGTATGATTGTGTCTAATGTATAGTGAATTGTTACAGAACTCTACATAAAACCTCTACGTAATTTTACTGTAGCTAGGTACATGTGGCAATAAAATATAATTGAACCTTTAATCTCTGGCTATGACACATAGATTAAGAATGGACCAAGTCAGCACAGTCCCAAACAGACAGTCAAACTGTAAATGAGTCGAGAAGGCCAACCATAATGTACAAGACATAATGGGCAGGAACAGGAGTGGGCTGTGTGCACTATCATTCTCATATTTTCTCACCACATAGAAAGAGGCTATTCAGCCCATCGAGTTTATGCCAGATCTCAGGGCAAAACGATCACTCCTATTCCCCCATTGAATCTATTCTCTGCAGTATACCCATTAACACATCTCCAAAGCAGAACAGCGGAAACTATAGGCCGCTTAGCCTGACTTCAGCAGTTGGTAAGATTTTAGAGTCAATTATAAAGGATGAGATTACGCAGTACTTAGAAGTCCATGATAAAATAGGCCAAAGTCGGCAAGGTTTTGTGAAGGAAAGATCTTGCCTGATGAATCTGCTGGAGTTCTTTGAGGGTTAATAGCAGGACAGACAGAGGGGAGGCTGCAGATGTTGTTTACCTAGATTTTCAGAAGGCCTTCGATAAGATGCCGCACGTCAGGCTGCTAGGAAAGATGAGAGCCCATGGTATTAAAGGGAAGATACTTGCATGGATAGAAAGTTGGCTGCTTGGCAGAAGGCAAAGATTTGCAATAAAAGGCGCTTTTTCAGGTTGGCTACCAATGACTAGTGAAGTTCCGCAAGGGTCGGTGCTTCTCTTCACATTGTATATTAATGATTTGGATAAGGGGATTGAAGGCTTTGTGGCCAAGTTTGCAGATGATGCTAAGATAGGTGGAGGGGCAGGGAGTGTAGAGGAAGCAAGGACTCAGCAGAAGGACTTGGACAGGTTAGGAGACTAGGCAGAGAAGTGGCAGATGAAATTCAGTGCAGCAAAGTGCGGAGTCATGCCTTTTGGTAATAAGAATAAAGGCGTAGATTATTTTCTAAATGGAAAGAGCATCCAGAAATCGGAGGTGCAAAGTGACTTGGAAGTGCTGCTGCGCAACTCCCAAAAGGTTAATTTGCGAGTCGAATCGGTAGAAAGGAAGGCAAATCAATGGTAGCATTTATATCAAGAGGACTGGAATACAAAAACAGAGATGTAATTGCTGAGATACAAGATACACGATACAAGATACAAATAATTTATTAGCCAAGTATGTAAGAACATACAAGGAATTTGATTTGCCATAGAGTCATAACAAAAAAGCAACAAGAAACACAACTACATCAAAATTAACATAAACATCCACCACAGCACACAGTGATGGAAGTCAATAAAGTTTTATCTGCTTCCCTCCTTTTCTCCTGTGGTCAGGGCAGTTGAACCATCTGCAGTCGGGGCGATCAAAGCTGCCACAGCCGGCGATCAAAGCTCCCGCGTCGGGGCAATCAAAGCTCCTATGATTGGGGCGGTCGAAGATCCTGCGGCACGGAGCTCCCGAAGTCGATCCCTGACAAAGGGATCGCAAGCTCCACGATATTAAGTCGCAGGCTCCCGCGGTTGGAGCTCCCGAAGTCGATCCCCAGCAAAGGGACCGCCAGCTCCACGATGAACGGAGATGAGGAAAAAAAACGGAGATGAGGAAAAACTTTTTCAGTCAGAGAGTTGTGAATCTGTGGAATTATCTGCCTCAGAAGGCAGTGGAAGCCAATTCTCTGAAAGCATTCAAGAGAGAGCTAGATAGAGCTCTTAAGGATAGCAGAGTCAGGGGGTATGGGGAGAAGGCAGGAAAGGGGTACTGATTGAGAATGATCAGCCATGATCACATTGAATGGTGGTGCTGGCTCGAAGGGCCGAATGGCCTACTCCTGCACCTATTGTCTATTGTCTATTGTTAGGCCGCAGTGCAGACGGAGATACAATACGGAAAAAGTCGCATCTCCGTCGAGGAAAGAGATAAAAAAAGTTTCCCCCACATAATACAAAACTAAAGATCCACTAAAACATACATTTAACAACAAACTAAAAACAACAAAAGAAGAAAAATGACGAGATAGACTGTTAGACCGCAAACAGAATAATGAATGGCATAGATAGAGTGGATGTGGAAAGGATGTTTCCACTGGGGCCACTGGGACCACAGGTCGTAGCTTCAGAATTAAAGGGCACTCTTTTAGAAAGAAGGAAAGAAAGAGGAACTTCATTAGTCAGAGGGTAGTTAATCTGTGGAACGCATTGCCACAGAGGGCTGTGAAGGCCAAGTCAATGGGTATTTTTAAGCCAGAGATAGATAGATTCTTGATTAGTACGGGAGTCAGGGGTTATGGTGAGAAGGCAGGAAAATGGGATTGGGAGGCAGTGATCGGCCATGATTGAATGGTGGAGTAGACTTGATGGGTCGAATGGCCTAATTTTGCTCCTATAACTTGTGAACTTGTGAACACTCTTTGCTCCCACCCATCCCATTCTTCAATGGTTTTATTTCCCCTCGCACACAGGCTAATTTACAGACGACAACCACTGAACAGCAGGCAGCTGAAAGCCTGATCAAGTGTAGGGGACCCCACACAGTCACAGGGTGGAAGTGCTCATGGAAGGTTCCCCACAGAGAGCAAAATGGAACCTGTCACTGGGACTGAGCGACGCTGCTTTTCTGCAGCACAAAACTCACAACGAGAGGCAGGTCAGTACCGATCTTCTATCTCAGTACCATGTCCAGTCCCATCATTGTACCGTTTGATTCTCATCATCTCCAGAAATCTATCAATCAGTATTTTGAATAAACTAAATGACTCAGCCTCTGCAGCCTTCCTGGGTAGAGAATTCCAATGGGTCACGTCCCTCTGAGTGAAGAATGTTTTTCTCATCTAACCTTAAATGGCCCAACATATTCTCAATGTGCCTATTCTCTATCTGCACCACTGCAACACCCTTATTGCATGAATTGCCAAACACCCACATGGGAGTTCATCTAAAGCCTTCGGAAAATACAGTACAACCCCAGTCGCTGGTTCTCTCTTATCCGATCAACCTGTCACATCCTCAAAGAAATTCAGTAGATTCAACATGATGTATCTGGTCAATCTAATTATTCTTTTCATCATAGATTCTAGCATTGATTGTCACCACTGATGTTGACCGCCAGGTCAGTAGTTCCCTACTTTTTCTCCCCCTCCTTTGTTTAATGACCAGGTCACAATTGCCACTCTCCAACACACAGGATCAATTCCAGACGCTATAGAAACGTGAAAGAGGCCGCACTAGTGGTGTAGAGGTAGAGTTGCTGCTTTACAGCACCAGAGATCTGAGTTCCATCCTGATTACGGGTGCTGTCTGTGAGGAGTATGTATGTTCTCCTTGTGACCGTGCGGGTTATCTCCGGGTCCTCCAGTTTCCACCCACATTCCAAAGACATGCAAGCTTGTTGGCTAGTTGGCTTCTATAAAATTGTCCCTGGTGTGCAGGAACCGTGATTGGGTGATCGTTGGATGGCATGGACTCGGTGGGCCGAAGGGTCTTTTTCCACATTGTATCTCTAAACTAAACTAAACTAAGATGATAACAAGAGCAGCCACTGTCTACAAAGCCACCTCCATCAGAACTCTGGGATGTAGATCACCCTAGACCAATGGTTCTCTAATATATCAGCCAGTTCAGTTCAGTTCAGTTTACCTTATTGTCACATGTACCACAGTGCAGTGAAAAGCTTTAGTTGTTGCGTGCTAACCAGTCAGTAGAATGACAATACATGATTACAATCGAGCCAGTCACAGCGTAAAGATACATGATAAGAGAATAACGTTTAGTGCAAGATCAAGCCAGTAAAGTCCAATCAATGATAGTCCGAGGGTCACCATTGAGGTAGATAATAATTCTGGACTGCTCTCTGGTTGTGGTAGGATGGTTCAGTTGCCTGATAACAGCTGGGAAGAAACTGTCCCTGAATCTGGAGCAGTGCGTTTTCACACTTCTATACCTTTTGCCTGATGGGAGAGGGAAGAAGAGGGAGTGGCCGGGGTGCGATGTCCTTGATGATGCTGCTGGCCTTGCCGAGGCAGCGTGAGGTATAAATGGAATAAATGGAAGGGAGGTTGGTTTTGTATCTTTATTTGTGAAGAGAGACTCAAAATAGAGTGCCTTTAATTTTGTCCTTCTAATACTTTTAGCCATCTTTGCTACCTGACTTTGTTTTTGATTTTTTTTAAATTTCACTTAATACTTTTCAATTTTGCTCTTCCTGTTTTGTTTCTCTACTTCCTGAATTCCCTTTGAAGGTTTTTATTCCCTGCAAACTGATTTAAATTCACTCCAATGACACTAGCTCCTCCCCTAAAGTGGCGCAGCGGTAGAGTTGCTGCCTTACAGCGAATGCAGCGCCGGAGACTCAGGTTCGATCCTGACTACGGGCGCCATCTGTACGGAGTTTGTACGCTCTTCCCGTGACCTGCATGGGTTTTCTCCGAGATCTTCGGTTTCCTCCCACACTCCAAAGACGTACAGGTATGTAGGTTAATTGGCTGGGCAAATGTAAAAATTGTCCCTAGTGTATGTAGGATAGTGTTAATGTGCGGGGATTGCTGGGCTGCGCGGACCCGGTGGGCCGAAGGGCCTGTTTCCGCGCTGTATCTCTAAATCTAAAAATAAAAATCCCCCCTCTTTCCCCCTCCCCAAAATCCCCACCAGGAGATTGGTCTGAATCAAGTTGTGGTACAAGCTGCCCCATTGGGACAGGTCACAGCTGCCTGGAACCTATGAACTAAACAGACTTGGACTGAGGTTCCAAGTTCTATTCACTTAGTGTGCATGTGAAGTGCTGATGCTTGTGTGTGGAGTGGGGCAGGCAGAATAAGATGTTTTCTTTAAGAGATAAGCAAAAAAGTCATTACTGCAAGTTATCATGCAATCAGGCAGAAATAAGAACTTCATTTGTGTCGAGGATAAAAAAAACCACAAGATCTGCCAAACAAAAGTTTTCATTCATTACTTTATGTAAAATTTAATGAAGTGATGGAATAATCCTCTCAGTGGCAAATACCTTCAACTTCTTTCCTGTAAATAAGAACTGGCTGACTCAATGCTGCTTTTCCATTTGCCCACATCTTTACCAACAAACAACACCATCAACTCGAATATTATTATTTATCATCTTCCTGTGGTTAGCAAACTAGACTTTAATCTAGGCCATGCTGAAGCCACTTCTATGGTTTCCTCTGGTTGTGATCTTAATCAATGAGCAAATGTCTTCCTTCTGTTTGCACTCCTTCCTGTGTTCATTTTGTGACATCACCTGATGCTGTTGGAAATGTGAGCAGCTTTGAGCCTTAGCCAAAATTTACCAGCAATGAAAAATCTAAACCACACCAAACAGGTTACTGATAAAAGTAAAATAGAGACATCAATAGGTGCCATGTCCAGCAAATCTGCATATTTCTGCTCCACTAAGTTCCAAATGCCACAATATTTATCACTTTCTATCGAACAAACGTTATCCTAACCTATACAATTATGCCACAGAAGAAAGGTGTAATTTTAAATGTATATTATTTGTTCATGGGACATGGGTGTCTATGCCAAAGCTGCCATTTATTGCCCGTTGTCTGACTGAGAGAATGGTGGTGAGTTGTATATTTTCAACTGTTATAGTCTGCAGTGGAAGGTACTCCCATTGCTCTCTTAGTAAAGAATTCCAGCAGGTTCACGTTCAGGAGAGAACAGTGAAATACGTTCAGGTTAGTGTGATGTGTGTCTTGGAGAGGAATGTATAGCCTGTTACTGCAGTGCACTAATACTCTGAGGATCACCGGTCAGGTTCCATGGCTTCAAATGAAGCAATGTGGAGACCCTGTTCAGTTCAGTTTAGTTTATTGTCATGTGTACCAAGGTTTTTGTTGCGTGCTACCCAGTCAGTGGAAAGACAGTACATGATTACAATCAACCCATTTACAGTGTACAGTCACATGATAAGAGAATAACGTTTAGTGTGAGGGAAAGCCAGTAAAGTCCAATCAAAGATAGTCCGAGGGTCACCAAATAGGTAGATAGTAGTTCAGGACTGCTCTTTAGTTGCGATAGGATGATTCAGTTGCCTGATAACAGCTGATACGTGGAGAGGAGGGGGGGGGGGGGGGGGGGGGGTGGTGGTTGATAGGCAGATGATTGGAGAAAGGCAAGAGATGAAAAGACAAAACGTGTGAGATAAGGAAAGAAGTGAGAGTTGTGAAGCCAGAAGAAGGAATGTTGGTGGAAAGACTGGAGGAGGGGGGAATGGATGCATGTCAAGGTGGGGCATAAGGAAGAGAGGGGGGCCAGGAAGGGAAGGGGGGGGTTGTTTGTAGGTTAGTTACCTAAATTAGAGAACTTAATGTTCATGTTAGATTATTAACTATCCAAGCAGAATATAAGGTGCTGTTCCTCCGGTTTGCGTGTGACCTCACTCTGACAATGGAGGAGGCCCTGGACAAAGGTCAGTATGGCCATGGGAAGGGGAGTTAAAATGCCAACCAAGTGCAAGTGTTCAGCAAAACAGTCGCTGAGTCTATGCTTGGTCTCACCTATGTAAAGGAGGCCAAATCAGAAAAAAAACCAAATGCAGTGATGTGGATACAGGAGATGCACATAAAACACTGTCTCACCTGGAAGGACGGCTGGAGTCTATGGATGAATGTAAGGGAGGAAGTGTCGTGACAGGTGTTACATCTCCTGCAGTTGCAGAGGAAAGTACCTCGGGGGGGGGGGGGGGGATGGTTTGGGTGGGAAGGGATGTGAACCAATGAGTTGGGGAGGGACTTTGTGGAAGGTGGAAAGGGGTGGGGGTTGGAAGATCTGACTGGTGGTGGGATCACATTGGAGGTGGCAGAAATGTTGGAGAATGATGTATTGGATGCAGAGGCTTGTGGGGTGTAGGGTGCGGACCAGGTGAATTCTGGTCGTCTGGGAGAGGGGTGAGCAAAGCAGAACTACGTGACACAGAGGAGATGTGGGTGAACCAATGTGAACTCATTGGTTCACATCCCTTCCCCCGTCCATCAATAACAGCACGGGGGAATCCGTTTACTAAAGAAAGAGGACATCTCAGATATCCTCGAATGGAAAGCCTCCTCTAAGGAGCAGATGTGGCAGAGACAGAGACATTAAGAGTAAGTTATAGAGAGTCTTTGCAACAGGCATGGTGAGAGGAGGTATAATGCAGATAATTGTGGCGGTCAGTAGGTTTGTAGTAGATGTCAGTTGATAGTCTGTCCCCCGTGATGGAGACAGAAAGATTAAGAAATGAGAGAGAGGTGTCAGAGATAGTCCAAGTGAATTTGAGGGCAAATGGGAGTTAGTGGTAAAGTTAATTAAATCAATGAGTTTTGCACAGGTGCAGGAGTCAGCCTCGATGCAGTCATCAATGTAGCAGAGAAAGAGTGGGGTGTTGGTGCTGGTGCACATTTAGAACAAGGACTGTTTGAGGCAACCACCAGAAAGGCAAGCATAGCTGAGGCCCATGCAAGTGCTCATGGCTACACCTTTAATGTGAAGCAGGTGAAAGGAGTCAAAAGAGATATCTGTGTGCAAGGTTTGTAGATCTGTTGAGCACACGGGGACAGATTTATCCCCGTATTTTTACTCTCTTAAATACAGATGTATGAGGGCACACCTGATAGGAAAAAAATGATACAAAACAAACATACAGTCTGGCAAACATTTATGTAGTCGCTCCGACATGGACACATTAAGAGTGATTTCTCGAGGTGTATACGAAAAACCGACACTGAGGTCAAAGAGAAGACACTGAGGCGTCCGCAGAGGTCGGTGCGGCGGTCGATGATAGCACCGACCGATGGACATGGACGGACCATGTGGAAGGAACAATGGAGGACCAGGCGTGGGGGGGGGCGGGGGCGCCGTGAGGGAGGGGCCTGAACAATGGAGGACCTGGCAAGGGGGGGGGGCGCCATGAGGGAGGGGGATGAACAATGGAGGAACTGACGAGGGGGGGGGGTGCCGTGAGGGATGGGGATGAACAATGGAGGACCAGGCGTGGTGGGGGGGCGCCGTGAGGGAGGGGGATGAACAATGGAGGACCTGGCAAGGGGGGGGGGGGGCGCCGTGAGGGAGGGGCCTGAACAATGGAGGAACTGGCGAGGGGGGGGGGGGGTGCCGTGAGGGATGGGGATGAACAATGGAGGACCAGGCGTGGTGGGGGGGCGCCGTGAGGGAGGGGGATGAACAATGGAGGACCTGGCAAGGGGGGGGGGGGGCGCCGTGAGGGAGGGGCCTGAACAATGGAGGACCTGGCAAGGGGGGGGGGGGTGCCGTGAGGGATGGGGATGAACAATGGAGGACCAGGCGTGGTGGGGGGGCGCCGTGAGGGAGGGGGATGAACAATGGAGGACCTGGCAAGGGGGGGGGGGGCGCCGTGAGGGAGGGGCCTGAACAATGGAGGACCTGGCAAGGGGGGGGGGCGCCATGAGGGAGGGGGATGAACAATGGAGGAACTGGCGAGGGGGGGGGTGCCGTGAGGGATGGGGATGAACAATGGAGGACCTGGCGTGGGGGGGGGGCGCCGTGAGGGAGGGGGATGAACAATGGAGGACCTGGCGTGGGGACACTGCCGTGAGGGAGGGGGATGAACAATGGAGGACATGGCGAGGGGGGGGGCGCCATGAGGGAGGGGGATGAACAATGGACCCGGCGTGGGGGGATTGCCATGTGGGATGGGGATGAACAATGGAGGACCCAGCGTGGGGGGGGGGGGGGGGTGGACGCCGTGAGGGAGGGGGATGAACAATGGAGGACCCGGCGTGGGGGGACCGCCTTCAGGGAGCGCGGGGGGGGGGGGAGTAGGTGAACAAAGGGGGACCTGGTGCGGAGGTACTTTGTACTTTGTAAGTGCCTTTAATGGGCGACTATTTACATGCCTTGGGTATGCAAGCGCATAATTTCACTGCGACTTGTCACATGTGACAATAAAGCATTCAGTTCAATTCCGGGAGGTGCCTGGATGGATCACAGAGCTCTCGCAGCAAAGCTGGGTTTTAAGAAGAACCTCAGAGGAGGTGGAAACTGGAGAGGTGAGGAGATTTATGGAAGGAATGCCGAGCTGCCTCAGAGCTGAGGTGCTTGTGATGGGGCAAAGGGAGGAGCAATGATCACACACCTGGAATGTTTTGTGGGACGGTCTATAGGCCTGGAGACATTTACGAAGTTAAAGGACAATATAAAGCAATTAAATACACAGACAGGGTTTAGAAATTTGAAGTAGCAGGTTCAGTCAGTAAAAGCTGGGTGTTAGGTATTCAAGACTGTGCAGACTAGGATAATGTACTAGTTGGTCGATGGAGCGTGTAGGATGGAAGACAAGCCAAGAAAATATTAAGATGAACTGGACCAATTGGACCCGTTGGGCCCGAACCTCTCCTGCATTGGTGCAGCACTCTCTCCCCTCCCCCTCCCCTCCCCCCTCCCCCCCCACTCCATCCCCCCAACCTCCCTTATCCTCCCTCCTCCCCCCCTCCCTCCCTTCTCCCTCCCTCCCTCCCGAGGAGATAGATTTAAACTTTAAAATGTGAATAACTTTAAAAATATAACACCGATTTCAATGAAACTTCTTCCATTAGCACCAAAGGGACGATGATGAGTAAGGTGGACCTAAAATTGTCGCGCTATCGTGTACCGTTTTGGCTGTAGTTCAAGAACAAACAAACAAACAAACGAGAGTTTTAGTATATAGATGATTCTTGAGGTGCCAAGGGTGCATTTAAAAGTCCAGCATAGGATGGCCATGGTTGAGCCCAGTTGAGTGTCACATTGAAGTCTCCACCCCTTTGAATGGGAAGATATGGGATTGGAAGATCATTTTGGGATTCCAAGATTCTAGCATGGTTCTCATCCTACTGCAGCAACAGAACACGATCGTCATGTGTACTACCATGAATACGTTTCTAATTCGTGTTTTTGCACAAATGACTTGTTATTTTACACAAGTCTTTTTTCCTTTCGGTGTTTGTGACATATAATGCATGTACAATTGAAATCTATAATTTTCATTCAGCGTGCAGACTGAGTCAATATGGCAGTGAAGCAGCTGCAAGCAATGCTGTTATTGCAGTTGTACCTCATTGCACTTCAGTAAATGACAATAAACTTGACGTGACAGGGTTGCAAGTAGTTAGCCTTTGAGCCATGATTCAATTCACTGACGTTATTGATCCCAAATGTTTGATAAAGAAAGAGTCCAGTGCTTGTGAGGGGACTTGAAGATGATGGATTAATTTCTGTTGGAAATTATGGCCGATCCCAGACCTGACAGGGTAATAATAACGGTATGTAGAAAGATTAACCCAATACTCAAACAATGTGTTAAAGGCCAACTGAACAAGCAAATGAGGGAGAAATAAATAAAAGGTTATGACAGATTTAGATAAGAAATGACAGAGTACTACCAAAGAAGTACCTGCATGTCTCTTATCCCACCAGAAGCCAGAATACCATTGACCCCTGCTCCAGGTCAATAAAAACTGCATTATTCCTCGGTCACATTTCGGAAAACCACACAGCAAAAGCGACGATGTCTCTGGAAATGTGACAGGAAACATGGCGTGTTTTTCACCACTTTGTATCATCCTTCCTGTGCCTCCCAATTAAAACAGTTTGACCTCACATTCCATTTACTTAGATGTCACCTTTTCAGTTTAAGGTGGGCCTGGCACATGTCGGCAATGTTAATGAGCGTCAAGGCCCAATTTTCAGCTAACCTCAGACTGGGATGCAAGCTCATGGTAGACCAGCCCTTTGAGGTTGATAATGAACTGGGGTGGCATGGTGGCGCAGCGGTAGAGCTGCTGCCTTACAGTGTCAGAGACCCGGGTTCGATAATGAACTGGGGTGGCAGTTCGTCGGCGGGCTGCGGGGAATGACGGAGAGCGGAGAGGCAACGCTGATCGGTGGCGGGAAACGGCGGCGACGGCCATCTTGTTAGACCTTCTGCCGCTGCCTCTGGTGCACCACGGGAGGCAGGTCAGGCACGACGCATGCCGGGATGGGCAGTGGTCCTCCCGCTGGTCTTCTGGGGGGGGGGGCCGCATTTGTTAAAGTCAATGTGTGTCCCCCCTCATTGGCCACGATTCCCTGGGCCCCCCCTCATTGGCCGGCACTCGTGCGGGTCCCATTGTGACGTCACACGCTGAACATGGCAAGAGAAGAAATCGGTTTAAAAGGTCAATTTTAAACTTTAAAATCTCTCTAACTTTAAAAATATAACACCAATTTGAATGAAACGTAAACTGTCACCATGACAATGGTGATTAAGGTGGTGCTAGAATGTGGCGCTATCGTTTGCCATTTTGACTGTATTTCCATAACCAAATCTCAGCTACATAAAGAGCTAGCAAACTGGATAGAGAATTGGCTTCATGGAAGGAAGTAGAGGGTGATAGTGGAAGATTGTTTGTTGGACTAGAGGCTTGTGACTAGTGGTGTGTCTCAGGGATCAGTGCTGGGCCCATTGCTGTTTGTGGTTTAAAGTTTGGTATCAACAGTTTGGATGAGAATGTAGAAGGCATGATTGGTAAGTTTGCAGATGACATTAAAGTGTGTGGTATCATAGATAGTGAAGATGCTTGTCAAAAATTACAGCAGGATCTTGATCAGTTGGGCAAATGGGCTGAGGAATAATTAATGGAGTTTAATGCAGTGTAGCTTGGGACTGGATGTCAAGTATCCTGACAAGCTTTGGGAAGATGCTACTAGCTAGAGACAGACAGAGTGAAATGCTGGAGTCAGGAGAACAAAGGAGCCCAGTGAAAACGGTCACGTCATTGACCTCTGGTGGGAGCAGAGCTGAAGGTACCTTCACGGCTAGGCAGCACGGCCTTGAGAAGATGAGGTGCCTGGAACGGACATATTGTAAAATAACTCTATAATGAGAAGGAGATGTAAACAAGCGACATAATTAAGAACTCCCCAGCCTGATAATGAATGAAGATGTGTTTTGTTTGGAGGAGTGACAGGTTGAAATGATTGACCGTAAAGCCATGAGAGCTTTGGGTTAGAACAAAGGCTTCCCTTCGAAGATGGAAGGAAAATTAGAATAAAGAAGGGCGGTTCAAGACATGGGGAGTGACAACCCGGGAAAAACCATGGCAAGAAGGAGGGACCTGAGTTTGAAGCTCAGAGAAGACGACCCCCTACCAACAGAGTGAATCTGGCCAATTCACTCATGCGGGTAATATCTGACACCAAGTCACAAGTTTTGTGATTTAGTTTAAGAAGTGATGTGTTGAAATAGTAAAGTAAATGAGAAGTTATTAGAAGTCAATAGTTTGCATGCATGTTTAAGTTACTCGAGTGTTAATAAAGATTAAGTTTTACTAAACCTTGGTTTAGAGTCTTTTGTTGGACACATCAGTTGCTACCCTCTAGAGGTAATAGGGTCAACAGCAGATAAGTGTGAGGTGTTCCAATTTGGGAAGTTTAACCAGGGCAGGACCTACACAGTGAATGGCAGGGCCCTGGGGAGTGTTGTAGAGTAGAGAGATCTAGGAAGAGGGGCATCTACGGAAAATAGCGCCTATGGCAAGCACTGAAATCACACCCCTGCCCAAACATCTGACACACGGCTAACCGCCTTAGCCTGTGCGGAGGAAGGGTTCCCGGGAGAGTTGGCCTGCGGTTCGGAGAGACCGGGGCCGCTACGTCAGCAGAGGGTTTTGACGGCATGCTTGTGAAGCAGGGACCTTAGCCACAACACAGCCACAGGGAAACACCAAAGCGGCAGGACTGAAACAAGAGGGGACGTCTGCCATCGGCCAGGTCAGTGCGTGAAGCAGCGAGTGCCGTACCTTCAGTCTCCAAGGGACATTTTTCCCTATGGAATCATTCCAGGATCGGGGTTAAACACTCATTGCCCACGGCCATGGCAGCAGACAGCAGCCTCCGACCTTGCTTGCCAGCTTTATTTATATTTTAGCCAAGCCAAGGGATTATTTTTACAATCAAGGGATCTCTGGGCGCGCGTTTCCCGGTGCCGGCCATCAGAGGGTGGACATGGCGAGGCAAGGCCTGCACGGAGATGGTTTCCACCCGCCGCCCCAATCTGTATTTATGTTTCAATTGCACACGTCTTCGCCCTGGAGGCCCGCTACATCTACTCACTACTATATCTACTACATTTTGCATGTAATAACTGGCAAGGGTGACCGCCGACCTGCTCAAATGTCCGAGCTAACCGAGGACCAGCGTTTGGCTTTGGGATTCACGAAGCGGCGTTAAGGGCGACTATGACCAGCCTCATGGTGCGTGTGTTTGGGATGAGAATGCCTACAGTCCCATTCTTCTTTCACCATCCGAGGATGGCTTGCCTGACGTTAACCGAAACTGCTCTATGGCGCCCCCCTTCAAGTGGTGCCCAGGCCACGTGCCATACCTGCCATAACCTAGATACGCCACTGCATCTAGGAGTGCAGGTACATAGTTCTTTAAACGAGTTGCACAAGTAAATAGAGTGGTCAAAGGGTTTAGGTACATTGGCTTTCATCAGTCTGGAACTTGAATATAAAAGTTGGGATGTTATGTTACCACTTTACAAGATGTTGGTGAGGCTGCATTTGGAGTATTGTGTTCAGTTTTGGTCATAGGTGTAGGAGGATGAGGGGTGTTCTTACAGAGGTGTGTATGGTTGTGAGGGGAATAGATAGGGTAAATGCAGAGTCTTCTACCTATGGTAGAAAACTCAAAAACTAGAGGCCATAGATTTAAGGTGAGAGGAGGAAGATTTAATAGTAATCCGAGGGGAAAGTTTTTCACACAGAGCATGGTGGGTATATGGCATAGATATCTGGAAAATAAGTGCAGGAGTAGGCCATTCTGCCCTTCGAGCCAGCACCCCCATTCAATGTGATCATGGCTGATCATCCACAATCAGCAACCTGTTCTTGCCTTCTCTCCATATCCTTTGACTCCGCTAGCCCTAAGAGCTCCATCTAACTCTCATTTGAATGCTTCCAGTGAATTGGCCTCCACTGCCTTCTGACGCAGAGAATTCCACAAATTCACAACTCTCTGGGTGAACTAAACTTTTCCTCATCTCAGTTCTATATGGCCTACCCCTTATTCTTAAACTGTGGCCCCTGGTTCTGGACTCCCCCAACATCGGGAACATGTTTCCTGCATAGTGTCCATCCCTTAATAATGTTATATGTTTCTATAAGATCCCCTCTCGTCCTTCTATTCCAGTGAATACAAGCCCAGTTGCTCCATTCTTTCATTATATGACAGTCCCGCCATCCTGGGAATTCCCTCAATAGCAAGAATGTCCTTCCTCAAATTGGGAGACCAAAACTGCACACAATACTCCAGGTGTGGTCTCACCAGGGCCCTGTACAACTGCAGAAAGACCTCTTTGCTCTTACACTCAAATCCTCTCATTATGAGGCCAACATGCCATTAGCTTTCTTCACTGTCTGCTGTACCAGCATGCTTACTTTCAGTGACTGATGTACAAGGACACCCAGTTCTCGTTGCATTTCCCCTTTTCCTAATTTGACACCATTCAGATAATAATCTGCCTTCTTGTTCTTGCCACCAAAGTGGATAACCTCACATTTATCCACATGTGTATTTAAATGTCATTTAGACAGGTACATGAATAGGGAAGGTTTAGAGGGATATGGGCCAAACACAGGCAGGTGGGACTGGCGTTGATGGGGCATCTTGGTCTATGGTCATATAAGCAGGTACAGTGAGGTACTTCTTACTTGCAACAGCATCACAAGCACACACACCCAGAACCACACAATAACTCATTGTGCATAAATTAGATGTGAATTACACATCAAATTCTAAAAGAGAGAAGACTTTACAAATATCAAGACATTAGTACAAAACATAATTGGAAAAATAAATGTCCATGATAGCACAGATGTTCCATTACTAATGTAGGAGTAAAGTTGTATCGGTTGGGTTAAGAACCTCTTTGTGGAAGCTAACTTTGGGGAAACCATTTTGTGGCAACTTTGGAGTACATTTTGGGCTGGGAAGTTCAAAACCTTAGCAGCTTCTGGGAAAGTTCTGTACTAAAGCTTATTTTTGGTTATTGTAACGAAAACAGGCTTTTGCAAGTTAGTCCTTCACAGTCCTGGACACCTGCAGATAAGAAGTTGCTTCCCAAGGTGTAGAAGTTGTTTTTCTGGGTTTGTTGTTGAGTTCTGGACATTCCAATGTTCTGAACTAGATGATATGGTGCCTCCTTATCGCCTAACGGTGCCTCTCTAATCATCTTAGCTATGTGACTCCCTTTACTACTGTTTGACTCCCTAACACAATTAAAGCAACTCTATTATGGGAACTCCACTATGTATCTGCTGAGACTGCTTTAAGCTAGTGTAACCATGGAAAATTACTGCATGTGCTTTGTGCTGCTTTCAACTGTATAAATACTGACTGTAATCTGTATATTCTTTGAGAGGACAGAAGCAGGTGCTTGAGTGAACAACGATGCACTCAGGTCTCTGTGTCTTCTCCCACCTTGGTGTTTCAGTAAAAAGATTTAACTGAGTCTAGTGTTTTGCGTACTTATTTCAGAGATAAGTCGAGTCGGCTTTCACATCTTCGCTGTGGGAAAGTAGATGTTCCTGAATCTGATGCTGTGAGACTTCAAGCTTGTGTACCTCCTGCGCAATGGTAGCAGAGAAGAGAGCAAGGCCCAGGTGGTGGGGATCCTTGCACATAGATGCCACCTTCCTGAGGCAAGGCATCATTTGGATGTTTTCAATAGAAGAGAGGGCAGTGCCTGTGATGGAGAACATCTGCATTCCTGCTCATGGAAATTGCAATATGGGGCTATATCGCAACCAGTCAGGATTCCTTTTACTGTACATCTGTTGAGGTTTGTTAGAGCATTTGAAAACAAGGCACCTGGAGCATCTCTGATCAGATATCTTATTATTAAACAATTGAACCCTGATTCTACTCATTTTATTAATGCTCATCCAAAGGTTCACTGGAGCAATCATGAAACAGTATCGAAGGAACCTGTCTGAAAATTTCTTTGGTCTTCAGTCTTGCTTATTGTTTTTGTATCCCCTCTCAGTACCAAAGCAGTAAGGTTGGAGAAACAATTATGAATTTGGATCGTCTGCTTGTTTTTCAGTGTTTTATCTGATCGAGTGAGATATCTGACAGAGTCCATAAATAAGAAACTAAATCAATGGGAGGTTAGAACATTTGAGTATATCCAACTAAGTTGCAAGAGGCTGGAAGCAATAAAACCTGAATTTTTTGCTAGTCATTTGCTAGGAATTATAAGAAAATGGAAATGGATATCTAGCAATATAGACATTTAGTCCATTTGGTCCAGCAGATACAATCTGCATAGCTAACACAAAGGAATACTACAATATAAGCAGTGATGATCTGGAATCAAAGGAGGATTGTTTCTCAGTAAATGGAAACTACAATGATGAGAAAGAAGAGTAGAATAGTATTCCCTGAACCTCACGCACAGTATGACACAAACTAGTACGGTACAATTTCTGTAAGAGATATGTCCCTTGTGCAAGGTAGAACACAGAAATCATACAGAGTTTTGGACAGGATGTTGCTGCAAGGACAAATCCTACCCAATCTAGAAAGCCGACACTATGGGTGAGGCAAGCACCTCACCCGCTGTGCAGGATCTTGCGGCCAAAGGAATCGTAGATGTTTCTCGTTCCTTGACCGGGATGTTGTTTAAACTCCCTTATGTAGCAGTATAAGATATTTATGCAGCAGTACCTCCCTTACACATGCAACCAGGAGTAATACTGGGGCTAGGAAGCTGAGTGTGCCTTTGTCTTTCACAGATAAAGCTATAGTATCTAGGCAGACATGTGAGGCGTTATTTAAGATCAGAGGAGATCATGCATCACACTGAGGCCAAAGCATGGACGGATATCACGTAGATAAATAAGAATTTTAAGTTCTCACTGCAGAAAATTGTTGTGTTATACACTGTTGATATCATTTGGCACATATTCTGCCAGAAAATAAGCTTGCTGAAAATCCAAGAGTCAAATGCCTAAAGAACGTCTCCACCTGAAACATCACCCGTTCCTTCTCACCAGAGATGCTGCCTGTCCCGCTGAGTTACTCCAGCATTTTGTGTATTGCCTGACAGACACATGGAAATAGAACATTAGTACTGCTCCAGGAAATGTTGATTATCAACTATATATCACCTGTTTTGGGAGTTATGCTATTGAATTTCTAACCAAATGCTTCAAAGTACGCAGAGGGAATATGCAATATTAATGGCAACTCCAAACTAATCTATTTACTTAACACCCAGTTTCATTTTCCACCAATGCTAAGAAAAAGTAAAACAAAGCAGAGTGCAAAATCCTATCCATTGATTAGATTATAATGCCTAATTTTGCTAAAGTTAGCCTTTTAACGGTTGTCAATTTTAGTCCAATCAAATTTAAAGTTTATTACTCAAAGTTTACTGTCATGTGATTTCTTGGAAATGACGTAAGCAAAGTGAAACTTAGTCTAGCATTTATTACAATTCCGCTTCCTGGATATATTTTGAAAAGAGAGCAAATCATCTCCAGAACAAAACAATCCAATTTGATATTGAGCCAAGGAAATTTGCTTACAGATTTAATTGTTTCCTTGTGTTGGAAGAAACGGTAAAGTGAAAGGTAAGGACATTTTATCTTTTATCATTTTCAATTATAATTCTTTTGCCAATGTGTGACTTTTACCTACATTCCCCACTCTGTTTAATGAGAAATATTTCTGCAGAAATGTAATTTGGCTGCTTAGAAAGCATAAAGGCCTGGAAAATGAGTCAATATACATTCTTTGCAAATAGCATTTTTAAAAATGCTATTTTGTACGCATTTCAACATAAAGATCTGACAATTTGGGAAATTGGATTGAAGACTTCCAGGTGCAATTCAATTTAATGATGTGGCAATTTTCTTTCATTATTCATGCACAAGACAATATAGCCAACATATACAGACTACACCCTTCTCTGCCTTATAGACAGAAATGGGAGCAAAATGTGCAATGTAAATCCTTCAAGTAGGGCAAGCAGCCAAGTCCTCAACATTGGTGAGGAAAAGTAAATTAAAGGTTCGTAACTGGATACTGATATGTGCTGTCTGCACATCTTACTCTCAGGTTCAATGGCACAACAATTTGATATTGTATTGCTGGGTCTCCTTATCTATACACTAAAATTCTCGTTTGTTCGGTTGTTCCTGAACTACAGCCAAAACGGTACACAATAGCGCGACAATTTGATGCTTACAATCACCATTGTCCCGTGATCCTATGGAAGAAGTTTCATTGAAATCGGTGTTATATTTTTTAAGTTATTCACATTTTAAAGTTTTTTAAAAAGTGCATGCGCAGTTGGGGCCCCGTTGATCAGGTAATTACGTAAGATGGCCGCCGTATCCGTGCGTGCGCAGAACAAACGTGTCCGCGCCTGCGCAGTTGGGGCCCATTGAGCAGGGCTCGGCCGCCTGTCACTTCAGGGCGAGAGAGCCAGGCCTGGTGCCAGGGAAAGCAGCTGGAGCCTGGGGCTGGACGTGACCGGGTAACCGCGAGCCTGAGGTGGGCCAAGAGGAAAGGAGCCAGTAGCAGCAGCGGGGGTGAGGCTGAGCATTGGTGGAGGAGGAGGCCAAGTCCTGGGCCTTGTGCAGGCCTGCCCTCGGCTCCCCCAACCCCCTTCCTCTCCCCAGCCGGCCGAGCGCCTTCCCCACGCCGCCCAGAGTCCAGCAGCTCAGCAACAGTGAGAGAGCCGCTGCCGTCTACCGCTAAACATCCCCGCACCGGGATGGGACAGGACCCCCCCCCCCCCCCCCCACTCCAACAATGGTGGCCGCCCGGGCCGGTAGGCGGGTTGCTCCCGGGAGGGGGGCAGGGAGAGAGGGAGGGGAGGGGGGTTGAGGAGGGAGGGAGGGGGAAGGGTGGGGGAGGGAGGAGGGAGGGACAGAGGGAGAGAGGGAGAGAGGGAGGGCGGGAGGGAGGGAGGGAGGGAGGGAGGGAGGGAGGGAGGGAGGGAGGGAGGGAGGGAGGGAGGGAGGGAGGGAGGGAGGGAGGGAGGGAGGGAGGGAGGGAGGGAGGGAGGGAGGGAGGGAGGGAGGGAGGGTAGCGCAGCGGTAGAGTTGCTGCTTTACAGCGAATGCAGCGCCGGAGACTCAGGTTCGATCCTGACTACGGGTGCTGCACTGTAAGGAGTTTGTACGTTCTCCCTGTGACCTGCGTGGGTTTACTCCGAGATCTTCGGTTTCCTCCCACACTCCAAAGACGTACAGGTATGTAGGTTAATTGGCTGGGTAAAATGTAAAAAAAATGGTCCCTAGTGGGTGTAGGATAGTGTTAATGTACGGGGATCACTGGGCGGCACGGACTTGGAGGGCCGAAAAGGCCTGTTTCCGGCTGTATATATATGATATGATGATGATAATGTTGCTGCTGTGATCTCTACAGGCATCTGAATCATAAACTACAAATTGATTATTAATCAGCTTCGCAATAATTCAGACGCGTTTTTCACCTACTTAGCAGCATTTGTTCAGGATACCCAGTAACCCATTAATGCTACATGCCCCAGCCATTTTGTGCACAAAATAAGAGTGAAATCAATGATCCAAAAAGAGGAGTCTTGGCTCTGAATCCCATCACGACTGCCATCTAGGAGAGAGGTGGCATAGGACTAGATAACAACTCTCTCAGATTCCAGGGCTTATAAACTGACTGCCAATGCCAGCGAAGGGTACTTTTTAGAAATATCTTGAAGCAATATTACCACAAATGGCAGATTGAAGTGGCAATAACTCCTTATCCAGAACTAAAGTTGTGCTGGCTGAAATATCCAAAAACTGAGGCTGACAGACTGGATAAATGTATTAAAGGGTAGACAAGATAATGAAGCTGAGAAACAGCTAAGCCAGGAGCCATGCTTGAGTACCCAAATGCCTGCTTCTGTTCTTGTTTTAAGCCCTTCTCTGCAAGGTCTACCTTCAAAAGAAAGTGAAGCATCGTCACTTTGGGATCCAGCCAACCCTTCCATTGCCGTTGCAGTCTCAGTTATGCACTCCCATAGGTTCAGTTGTGAGAAAAATGTACAGTGAACTTATTTTTAAAAATCCAAATGTGCCAACTCCATCGAAAGCAGCATGTGCGACCCTACACACGCCAACACTCTCACCATTGGCTATTTTAATTGCCTGTCCACTTGTTTTCAGCATGACCAGCTATTTCAAATGAGACACAAGATGCTAGTTTTCAAAAAAAGATGCAAAGTTGTGGAGTAACAGCGTGTCAGGCAGCATCTCTGGAGAACATGGATTGGCGACGTTTTGGGTCAGGATCCTTCTTGATCCTATTGATTTAACCGAAGGAACACCTTTGAAGGCAAACCTGGAAAATCTTATTTTGTTTGCTTTCAGTCTTAAAGGCGAGCGAAATATCAACGTACAGAATTAAAGTTATTCGTTTTGCTTAAGAATACTCCTTGTAGCTATTAATATCCTTATGAAGAATGTAGACTGATCTCATTGTGAGAATGTCAGGATTGCTCAAGTTAGTCAGTAATTGTTATTAATTTGGCTTTTGTTTTCATTGTTCTTTATTGTGACCAAAATGTGATGTATCTCTTGAATTAAGCTTTTTGAAATAAAATAAAATGTCTGAATTTTCCAAACACCAATAAAAACCAAAGGACACAACCTGAACTGAAACAAAACTGAAACTGAAAAGTTCAATTGCTATTTATTCACCACCAAACCAAATTGCATAATTGACAAATCAATTTTCAGCAATCGATCAATTGAATATAGAAACCATGTAATTATTACGTAACTTGAATTGTATTTTTACAGTTAAAGTTAATTTTTTCTAGAGTTTATGTAGTCAAATGTTGGTTACAGATTGCAAATAGTACTTCAAAGAGGAAGTTCATAACCAGGTGATGGATGGGGCTTTTATCACACTTTTTCTAAAAATAAAAATAAACTTTATTCAAATAAAAAATATGTGCAAAAACTATGCAACCGTGCAAAAAAATCATCCAACATTCTCGGAGGCTATACATACATTGAATACTGTTTGCACAAATCACGGAAAATAATGTCATGAGTCAGAGCTTTCTACCCTCTAGGCTCAGTTGAACGTGCCTTAATTTCAAAGACAGGTTTGTGATACCTCTTGATGTGTGTTGAATTCAGGGAGAGCCACTTTTGAGTTGATCCAAGTCTTCAGAACAACCAACATGCATGAAGACCAGAGGGGAAATTTTCTGTGGGTTGCTATCACCTCCTAATAATGTCCGGGGAAGGTAGGTTGAGGGTGGGATGACGATAGCCATGGTGATAGCCATGAGGTTCATGGAACGAAGGGATAGTCAGACTGAAGAAGGGTCTCGACCAAAACGTTACCCTTTCCTTCTCTCCAGAGATACTGCCTGACCCGCTGTGTTACTCCACTTTTTGTGTACCTTTGATTTAAACCATTATCTGCAGTTCTTTCCTACACGTCTGGGGAACTGATACTCTTTCCATCTGATCTAACATCTTTAGGTCTTTACATATTTCAAGACAATACAAAATGACTAAAGCTCCTGGAACAAACCGTTGGTTCACTCGCTTCGCCAGATGTATAGCAAAAGAGTACATTGAAGAACAGTGGACAATGGAATTGGATCCCGACCTTGAAGTTGAACTGGATGATAGGAAAAAAGACGAAGGTTGGAAGATTTATATAACATCATCATTTGCCAAGTAAGGTATTATATATTTGGGGGCCAAATGTACACTGACATGGGTTATATTATGAAAAATAATGTTTTGCACAAACATGTTGCCATGCTCAATCCATTTTTAGGTGGAACGCAAATGGCAATGAGACAAAATGTTCTCCCTGATAGAAAATGTTCATAATAGGAGTGCATTACATAATTATGGTTACTTTTATGAGTGCATACAGATAATCCCCTCAGCTTCATCCAAATAATAAAATATCAGATGTGAATGTCCTTCAAAATAATTGTGGAATATTCATATACCTGCCAAGCATAGACTTGTTTCTTTGCATTAACCGTTTGATGTTTTTACAGTGCATAGGAATATAGGAGATGGAGTAAGCCAGCCAGTTACTTAAGACTTGTTCCACCATTCATGGAGATTTAGCTGATCCATGAGCTACTTCCATATATCCACTTTTACCTTATTTTCCCCAGTATCTTTGATTAGCAAAACTCTACCAATCTCAGATATAAAGCAAAACCATTGATCTTGTATCACTTGCCATTTACAGAAAGAAGTTCAAAGAAGGATACAAAGTGCTGGAATGACTCAGCATGTCAGACAGCATCTCTGGAGAACATGGATAGGTGACCAATACCAATATATTTACCAATATATATATATGTGGTAAAAAGGACCAAAAGACCGTGATGGGAGTTATATACGAGCCTCTGAATACTAGCCAGGATATTGGGTACAAATTACATCAGGAGATAGATAAAGCATGTAAGAAAGGCAATGTTATAGTGGTCATGGGGGGTTTCAATATGCAGGCAGACTGGAAAAATCAAGTTGGTATTGGATCCCAAGAGAAGGAATTTGTAGAATGCCTACGAGATAGAATTTTTAGAGAAATTCATGGTCGAGCCCATTAGGGAAAAGGCAATTCTGGATTTGGATTTGTGTAATGAACCAGATTTGACTAGGGAGTTTAAACGCAAGGAATTCCGAAGAGGCTATGATCATAATATGATAGAATTTAACCTGTTGTTTGAGAGGGAGAAGTGAAATCAGATGTATCGGTATTACTATTGAGTAAATGTAACTACAGAGGCATGAGGGAGGAGTTGTCCAAAGTTGATTGGGAGGCAACCCTAGCAGGAATGACAATTAAGTAACAATGGCAGGAGTTTCTGGGAGTAATTTGGAAGACGCGGGATCTTTTCATCCTAAAGAGGAAGAAACATACCTAGGGGAGAATGAGGAGACCTTGGCTGACAAAGGAAATCAAAGATAGCATACAAGTAAAAAAGAAGGCATATAACATGGCAAAGATGAACAGGAAGCTAGAGGATTAGAAAGCTTTTAAAAACTCACAGAAGGCAACTAAAACAGCAACAAGGTTAAAAAAAAGATGAAATATAAAGGTAAGCTAGCCAATAATATAATAGTAGGAATAAACACATAGACAACTTTCTAAATGGGGAAAGGATTCAGAAATCAAAGGTTTGTGAGAATGATCCTAGCAAGTATTGGGTTATCGTGTGAGGAGCATTTGATGGCTCTAGTCTGTACTCGCTGGAGTTCGGAAGGATGAGAGGAGGGGGGGGGGGCATCTCATTGAAACCTACTGAATAATGTAAGGCCTAGACAGAGTGGATGTAGTGAGGATGTTTCCAGTTGTAGGAGAGTCTGGGGCCAGAGGACACAGCCCCAGAATAAAAGAATGGAGTTGAGGAATTTCTTCACCCAGTGGGTGGTGAATCTGTGGAATTCATTGCCACAGATGGCTGTGGAGGCCGATATTGGGTATTTTAAAAGATGTGAAAGGAAAAAAAAACTGATGCTGGTTTAAATCGAAGGTAGACACGAAATGCTGGATTAACTCAGCGGGTCAGGCAGCATCTCTGGAAAGAAGGAATGGGTGACGTTTCCGGTCGAGACCCTTCTTCAGACTGATGTCAAGGGAGGGAGCGGGACAAAGATAGGATGCAGTCGGAGGCACGAAGACAAGTGGGAGAACTGGGAAGGGGAGGGGATAGAGAGGGAAAGAAGGGACTATCTGAAGTTAGAGAAGTCAATGTTCATACCAGTGGGGTGTAAACTACCCAAGCGAAATATGAGGTGCTGTTCCTCCAATTTGGGCTGGGCCTCACTCTGACAATGGAGGAGGCCCAGGACAGGAAGGCATATTGGTAATGGGAGGGGAAGTGCTGAGCCACCGGGAGATCACGTGGTTAAGACGGACTGAGCGGAGGTGTTGAGCGAAACGGTCGCTGAGCCTGCGCTTGGTCTCGCCGATGTAGTGAAGTTGACATCTGGAACAGCGGATACAATAGATGAGGTTGGAGGAGGTGCAGGTGAACCTCTGCCTCACCTGAAAAGTCTGGGTCCTTGGATGGAGTCGAGGGGGGAGGTAAAGGGACAGGTGTTGCATCTCCTGCGGTTGCTGGGGAAAGTACCTGGGGAGGGGGTGGTTTGGGTGGGAAGGGACGAATGGACCAGGGAGTTATGGCAGGAACGGTCTCTGCGGAAAACAGAAAGGGGTGGAGATGTGAAGATGTGGCCAGTAGTGGGATCCCGTTGGAGGTGACGGAAATTTTGGAAGATAATTTGTTGTAAACAACAGCTGATGGGGTGGAAGGTGAGGACAAGGGGGACTCTATCCTTGTTACGAATAGGGGGAGGGGGAGCAAGAGCGGAGCTGCGGGATATTGAGGAGACCCAAGTGAGAACCTCATCTATAATGGAAGAGGGGAACCCCAGTTTCCTAAAGAATTTTAAAGCGGAGGTTGATAGCTTCTTGATTAGTAAGGTATCAAAGGTTGGGACGAATGGGGTTGAGAGGAAAAATAGATCAGCCATGCTTGCATGACATTGCAGACTTGATGACTCAAATGGCCTAAATCAGCTCCTATATCTTATAGAGTCACAGAGCGATACAGTGTGGAAGCAGGTACACACACTAGCGACAATTAACCTATGTACCTGTAAGCCTTTGGAGTGTGGGAGGAAAGCAAAGATCTCAGAGAAACCTCACGCGGTCATGGGGAGAACATAGAAACATAGAAAACATAGAAAATAGGTGCAGGAGTAGGCCATTCGGCCCTTCGAGCCTGCACCGCCATTCAGTATGATCATGGCTGATCATCCAACTCAGTATCCCGTACCTGCCTTCTCTCTATACCCCCTGATCCCTTTAGCCACAAGGGCCACATCTAACTCCCTCTTAAATATAGCCAATGAACTGGCCTCAACTACCTTCTGTGGCAGAGAATTCCACAGACTCACCACTCTCTGTGTGAAAAAAAACTTTCTCATCTCGGTCCTAAAAGACTTCCCCCTTATCCTTAAACTGTGACCCCTTGTTCTGGACTCCCCCAACATCGGGAACAATCTTCCTGCATCTAGCCTGTCCAACCCCTTAAGAATTTTGTAAGTTTCTATAAGATCCCCCCTCAATCTTCTAAATTCCAGCGAGTACAAGCCGAGTCTATCCAATCTTTCTTCATATGAAAGTCCTGCCATCCCAGGAATCAATCTGGTGAACCTTCTCTGTACTCCCTCTATGGCAAGAATGTCTTTCCTCAGATTAGGAGACCAAAACTGTACGCAATACTCCAGGTGTGGTTTCACCAATGCCCTGTACAACTGCAGCAGAACCTTCCTGCTCCTATACTCAAATCCCCTCGCTATGAATGCCAACATACCATTCGCTTTTTTCACTGCCTGCTGCACCTGCATGCCTACTTTTAATGACTGGTGTACCACGACACCCAGGTCTCGTTGCATCTCCCCTTCTCCTAATCGGCCAACGTACAAACTCCATACAGACAACCCCCGTAGTCGGAATCGAACCCGGGTCTCCAGCGCTGTAAGGCAGCAACTCTACCGTTGCGCCACCATGCCGCATTTGGTGGACTGTTCTTGTCAAGGACAGTCAGTGTATCTTGCTCTCAGCTGTTTGCACCTTAAGATCGGTGGCAGCTCTAATGTGTTTGTAGCCTTTAAATGAACAACCCTTCTTTCTGATGACCTCCTTTCGCTTTCTGTTTAAGATTTGTTTTGGGCCGTGATATTCTTCCATTTCCATGACATGTCTGGGTCATGCAGAACCATGAACCATGAACCATGCAGAGACTTCTAAAGAATCAGCAGCTTCTGGTACAGTTATAGCAGAACTAGTATTGTGTGGTTGGTCTATGATTAATATTATTGCCTGGCATATCTAGTTACCTTTTTCATATGCTTATGAGTTACAGTTATGTAAATGTTTATGAGTTACACATGTTCATGTGTAAATTCATGCATATGCAGAAAATGCTGGAATGTTATCAGCTTGAAACGGCTTTTCTCTCCACAGATACTGCCTGATCTGCCGAGTGTTTCTAACATGTTCTGCTTTGATTTCAAATTTCCAGCATCAGATTTCATCTTGATGCTTGAGCGTGGCACAGATGTGACCGCGTATTACAAAACTGTTCTAAATGCACTCAGAAGCAGCTGGAGGGAATTTCAAGCATGGAATAACATGTTCTTCAACAACACTAACTACCTTGCCCTTCTTACCTTCAACAGATTTACCTGTCGTCGCTGTAAAAATTTGTGGTCTTCAGCCCTTGCCACTATGGTGTTTCATTACTGCCTGGTAAAAAAGGAGGGATTTGTTTTGCTTTGCCTCTGCCGGCAGAAATGCAGAGAATGCGATAACCCCACTTGGCACAAACCACAGGTTTATTCCAACCAAATATACAAAGTGCTTGACGAACTTATTTCAGAAATCCTCAAAAACTGCTACAATGTTCTCAATCTGGAAGATAAAGTAAGATATCTGATCCATTGGAAGACTAAATGTCATGTAAGTTCCCACTGTGAAGCCTGTGACTTGGGCATTTGCATTCATACCCAAACCACCCCCTCCCCGGGCACTTTCCCCTGCAACCGCAGATGCAAAACCTGTCGCTTTACCTCCACCCTCGGCTTCATCCAAGGACCCAAACAGCCTTTCCAGGTGAGACAGACATTCTCCTGCACCTCCTCCAACCTCGTCTATTGTATCCGCTGCAAAAGATGTGAACTTCTTTACATTGGTGAAACCGAACGCAGGCTCAGCGATCGTTTCGATGAACACCTTCGCTCAGTCCGCCATAACCAACCTGATCTCCCGGTGGCCAAGCACTTCAACTCCCCCTCCCACTCCGAGTCTGACCTTTCTGTTATGGGCCTCCTCCAGTGCCGTAGTGAGGCCGGACGGAAATTGAAGGAAAAGCGCCTCATATTTCGCTTGGGCACCTTACATCCCAGCGGTATGAACCTCAAACGTTAGATAGTTCCTCTGTCACTCTCTTCCCATCCCTCTTCCCAGTTCTCCCTCTATCTTCCTGTCTCCACCTATATCCTTCCTTTGTCCCGCCGCCTGACATCAGTCTGAAGAAGGGTCTCGACCTGAAACGTCACCCATTCCTTCTCTCCTGAGATGCTGCCTGACCTGCTGCGTTACTCCAGCATTTTGTGAATAAATACCTTTGAATATAACCATATGTTCTTTCTTTCTGCATTCTTTGCTGCATTTAATTTAGTAACATTAAGCAATCCATAAACGTTTCAGTAAAAATACTTTTTGTAAGAATGTCAAGGCATTAAACTGAATATTATTGATATCAGAGGACGGGCATCAACGGATTCTCACTGAAATGCAGGCCACGATAGAGCTCGGTCCAGTCCAATGTATCAGTACTTGTGCTTAATTAATTTGGAATTCGTTATTTATTCAACCTTCACCACCTCTATAACTGAGAGAATTACTGGGTTACTTTGAGGCCAATTACAAGTCAACCACACAGTGAGACTTGTCAGAGGCCAGATTTGTACACGGGGCAGGGGGCAAATTAAGGGGGGTGGGGAGGGCAGAAGCAAATGTTATTGATGAGAAGTTTGGATCAAACATTTTCTTATTGGATGGCAGAGCAGTCTTGAGGGGCCAATTAGACCCTTGTGCTCCCATTTCTTATCTTATGTAATCTTTGCTTTGCAATTGTTGAGTGTAATGCACATCCTCTGCGAGGCGTCTCTGCTAGAATGCCGCAGATACTTCAGTAGATACGTTGATGATGACTTGAAGCTCAGCCTAGCAGCTTGCACAAATGTAAAACCTGTGTCCTGCAGTTCACTGCTGAGATTGGCAAATCATTGCTTCTGAAGTGGAGGCAGAAGACCCGCTGTGGACCTTTCACCGTCCGGCGCGGCCTGGAACGTGGCAACTTCAACAGCCTGACCGCGGGAGAAGACGGCAGGGGAAGAGAAAAGACATTCTGGCCTTCCATCACAGTGAGGAGGTGACTGGAGGAGACTCACTGTGATGGATGTTTCTTTTTTTTGTTTTGATTGTGTTTTATTGCTTATTTTTATTGCTCTTATTGTTGGACTGTGGGTAACGGAGTTTCGTCCAAAAGACTTGTTTTTTTGGATGACAATAAATTCTGATTCTGATTCTGAGAATAATTTAGTTGAGTTGAGTGTAGAGACACCGCGTGGAAACAGGCCCTACGGTCCACTGAGCCCGCAACGACCAGCGATCCCCGCACATTAACACTATCCGACACACACATGGGACAATTTACACCAAGCCAATTAACCTACAAACCTGTGAATCTTTGGAGTGTGGGAGCAAACCGAAGATCTCGGGAAAATACACAAGTGGTTGCGGGGAGAACGTACAAACTCCGTACAGACAGCACCCGCAGTTGAAATTGAACCCAGGTCTCTGATGCTGTAAGTGCTGTAAGGCAGCAACTCTACCGCGGCACCACTGTGGAGAATTGAAGAATAGTGGAGGAAGAATAGTTTCCCATTATGCCCTAAACAATGTCCACCATGTTCAATATCTTGGGAGTACAGGTTTTCTGATGACTCTGCCATCGTCGGCCTTATCAAAGATGACGATGACAGGGCATACAGAGAACTGACCCAGGACGTTGTGGACTGGTGCCAACGGAATTGCCTCCAGATCAACGCGGGGAAAACTAGGGAGATGGTGGTAGATTTCCGCAGGCGCAGCCAGGTCCCCCCGACACCGGTGAACATCCAGGGAACGGACATTGAGAGAGTGGACTCTTATAAGTACCTGGGTGTTTACCTGAACAATAAACTGGGCTGAACTGATAATATTAATGCACTGTATAAGAAAGGCCAGAACAGACTGTACCTGCTGAGGTGATTCAGGTCCTTTGGAGTGCAGGGGGCACTCCTGAGGACCTTCGGCACTCAGCCATTTTCTATGGAGTGGTCTGCTGGAGCAGCAGCATCTCAACTGCTGACAGGAAGAGACTGGATAAACTGATCAAGAAGGCCAGCTCTGTCCTGGAATGCCCCCTCGACTCAGTGCAGGCGGTGGGGGAGAGGAGGATGATGGCAAAGTTAACATCACTGCTGGACAACGACTCCCACCCCATGCAGGACACTGTCACTGCACTGAGTAGCTCCTTCAGTGACAGTAGTGACAAGTGTGTGAAGGAGAGATATCATAGGTCCTTCCTTCCTGCTGCCGCCAGACTGCACAATCAGCACTGCTCCCAGCAGACCAGTAAATAAAGATAATTAACGTTATTTTATTTTTTAATGAATGAATGCTTATTTATTTTTGCTATCCACAATGCTGCTGTAACCCTCCAAATTTCACCGTTGTGGGACGAATAAAGGATTATCATTATTACTATTATTTGTCTGACTAAGGAAAGCGCTGTTTCAAGATAGGATCACGGTCGGCACAGTGGTACAGTGATAGAGTTGCTGCCTTACAGCACTAGAGACCTGGCTTTGATCCTGACTACAGGTGCTGTCTATACAGAGTTTGTACGTTATCCCTGTTACCACGTGGGTTTTCTCGGGTGCTCTGGTAAGTTGTAAAATTGTCCCTAGTATGTAGGATAGTGTTAGTGTACGGGGTGATCGCAGGTCAGCGTGTACTCAGTTGGCCGCAGGGCCTGTTTCCACTCTGTATTTTTAAAGTCTAAAAGTCTCAAACCTGGCATAGACCTCATGGAATGTACGCAACAGTGATCCCAACTCTCCTAAATGCTTCTGAGATATGGACGACCTTCAGTGGACTTCAGTAGGTTGCACCAACTTCAGCAGCCAAGCTATAATGACAGTTGTAACGTGCACGTTCAGAGGCTGACCTCAAATAATCGCTGACTTGTTCTTGGAAGCATGTCACCAATTTTATCTCAGCAAAACCCATCTGGCAAGGTAAGCAAACCAGCTAGCTTCCTCTCCCAAGCCAACACTGGTATGGAGAGGTCGAAGTTTCATTCAATCAGCTCCTCTGGGCAGGCCAACTCATTCACATGCCCGACACTCGACTCCTGAGGCAGACCCTCTATATTGAGTTCTGATGCAGAAATAGGTTACCAGGTGGACCCAGGGAAGTCTCCTTGAGGAAAGTACAACTTCTCTACTGACTCCTAGAAATCCTTGGCCCAAGACTATGGAAATCCTTGGCATTAGACCATTCACTTTGGAAGGAACAATGAAAAAATAACTGTGTAGAAAGGAACTGCAGATGCTGGTTTAAACCAAAGATAGACTAAAAAAACTGGAGTAACACAGGCAGCATTTCTGGAGAGAAGGTGACGTTTCGGGTCGAGACCCTTCTTCAGACCCGAAAAATAATTAGTTACAAGCAGGGAGACTATGATTGTTGTAGTACGATAGGATCTAGGAATCCTGGTGTATGAAACACAATAATTAAACACAGTAATTAAAAACAGTAATTAAAAAGGCTTTTGGAATTTTGACTTTTACAATAGGGTGTACACTATCAAATCATATCATATCATATCATATATATACAGCCGGAAACAGGCCTTTTCGGCCCACCAAGTCCGTGCCGCCCAGCGATCCCCGTACATTAACACTATCCTACACCCACTAGGGACAATTTTTACATTTACCCAGCCAATTAACCTACATACCTGTACGTCTTTGGAGTGTGGGAGGAAACCGAAGATCTCGGAGAAAACCCACGCAGGTCAAGGGGAGAACGTACAAACTCCTTACAGTGCAGCATCCGTAGTCAGGATCGAACCTGAGTCTCCGGCGCTGCATTCGCTGTAAAGCAGCAACTCTACCGCTGCGCTACCGTGCCGCCGGTAAAATAAATACATTGTGGTGTAACTTTATAGGACACAGCTGAGACTATATTTACTGTACTGGATACAGTTCCTGACTCTACACTTAATCAATGATATACTTCCATTAGAAGCAGTTCAACAAAGGTTCACAAGAGTATTTAGTAGATTCAGTGGTTGTATGAGAAGAGGGTGTAAACTTAGTCTACACTCTGTGGAGAACATAGAATAGTACAAGGGGTAGGGATATTTAAGAATAAGGGGTAGGCCATTTAGAACTGAGATGAGGAAAAACATTTTCAGTCAGAGAGTTGTGAATCTGTGGAATTCTCTGCCTCAGAAGGCAGTGGAGGCCAATTCTCTGAATGCATTCAAGAGAGAGCTAGATAGAGCTCTTAAGGATAGCGGAGTCATGGGGTATGGGAAGGCAGGAACGGGGTACTGATTGAGAATGATCAGCCATGATCACATTGAATGGCGGTGCTGGCTCGAAGGGCCAAAAGGCCTCCTCCTGCACCTATTGTCTATTGTCTATTGTCTACAACAAAGGAACAGATGGTTCAGCCCACAATGTTTGCACCAAACTGAATATTTCCACCGTGGGAAAAGGTTCTGTCTGTCTACACTGTCTATGCCTCCCATCATTTTATACACTTCTGTCAAGTCTTCCCTCAACCTCAGACGTTCCAGAGAAAACAATCCAAGTCTATCCAACCTCTCCCTGTATCTGAAACCCTCGATTCCAGGCAGCATTCTGGGAAACCTCGTCCACACCCCCTCCAAAGCTTCCCCATCTTTCTTGTAAATGGGGCATCCAGAACTGCACGCAATACTCCAAATGCAGCCTAACCAACGTTCTATAGAGCTGCATCATAACTACAAGAAGTAATCTATTGAGGCACATAAATTCTGAGAGGGATTGACAGTGACGGAAGTGAAAAGATATTTCTCCCTGTGCGCTTTTCGAAATCTAGGTTCAGAGTAAGGAATCATCCCCTGAAGATGATGATCAGACATTTCTACACTCATAGGAGGAAATTATGCATTTGGGAAGGTAAACCAGGCCATGATGTATACAGTGAATGGTAGGGCCCTAGGACTAAGACTATTCAGCTTGTCTCAAATGACTCTTTCTAATATCTATAAATGCACCATAGAAAACATCCTAACAGGATGTATCACATCTTAGTTTGGAAACTGCTCTGCCCTAGATTGGAAGAAACAGCAGAGAACTCTGGGTGAAGCTCCACTCACACCCCTCTTTCCCACGTGCACCACGGGAGGCAGGTCAGGCACGATGCATGCCGGGATGGGCAGCGGTCCACCCGCTGGTCTTCTGGGGGGGGGGGCGAGGCCGCATTTGTTAAAGTCAGTGTGTGTCCCCCCTCATTGGCCACGATTCCCTAGGCCCCCCTCATTGGCCGGCACTCGTGCGGGTCCCATTGTGACGTCACACGCTGAACGTGGCAAGAGAAGAAATCGGTTTAAAAGGTCAATTTTAAACTTTAAAATCTCTCTAACTTTAAAAATATAACACCAATTTGAATGAAACGTTAACTGTCACCATGACAATGGTGATTAAGGTGGTGCTAGAATGTGGCGCTATCGTTTGCCATTTTGACTGTATTTCCATAACCAAATCTCAGCTACATAAAGAGCTAGCAAACTGGATAGAGAATTGGCTTCATGGAAGGAAGTAGAGGGTGATGGAAGATTGTTTGTTGGACTAGAGGCTTGTGACTAGTGGTGTGTCTCAGGGATCAGTGCTGGGCCCATTGCTGTTTGTGGTTTAAAGTTTGGTATCAACAGTTTGGATGAGAATGTAGAAGGCATGATTGGTAAGTTTGCAGATGACATTAAAGTGTGTGGTATCATAGATAGTGAAGTTGGTTGTCAAAAATTACAGCAGGATCTTGATCATTTGGGCAAATGGGCTGAGGAATAATTAATGGAGTTTAATGCAGTGTAGCTTGGGACTGGATGTCAAGTATCCTGACAAGCTTTGGGAAGATGCTACTAGCCAGAGACAGACAGAGTGAAATGCTGGAGTCAGAACAAAGGAGCCCAGTGAAAACGGTCACGTCATTGAACTCTGGTGGGAGCAGAGCTGAAGGTAACTTCATGGCTAAGCAGCACGGCCTTGAGAAGATGAGGTGCCTGGAACGGACATATTGTAAAATAACTCTATAATGAGAAGGAGATGTAAACAAGCGACATAATTAAGAACTCCCCAGCCTGATAATGAATGAAGATGTGTTTTGTTTGGAGGAGTGACAGGTTGAAATGACCGTAAAGCCATGAGAGCTTTGGGTTAGAACAAAGGCTTCCCTTCGAAGATGGAAGGAAAATTAGAATAAAGAAGGGCGGTTCAAGACATGGGGAGCGACAACCCGGGAACAACCATGGCAAGAAGGAGGGACCTGAGTTTGAAGCTCAGAGAAGATGACCCCCTACCAACAGAGTGAATCTGGCCAATTCACTCATGTGGGTAATATCTGACACCAAGTCACAAGTTTTGTGATTTAGTTTAAGAAGTGATGTGTTGAAATAGTAAAGTGAATGAGAAGTTATTAGAAGTCAATAGTTTGCATGCATGTTTAAGTTACTCGAGTGTTAATAAAGATTAAGTTTTACTAAACCTTGGTTTAGAGTCTTTTGTTGGACACATCAGTTGCTACCCTCTAGAGGTAATAGGGTCAACAGCAGATAAGTGTGAGGTGTTCCAATTTGGGAAGTTTAACCAGGGCAGGACCTACACAGTGAATGGCAGGGCCCTGGGGAGTGTTGTAGAGTAGAGAGATCTAGGAAGAGGGGCATCTACGGAAAATAGCGCCTATGGCAAGCACTGAAATCACACCCCTGTCCAAACATCTGACACACGGCTCACCGCCTTAGCCTGTGCGGAGGATGGGTTCCCGGGAGAGTTGGCCTGCGGTTCGGAGAGACCGCGGCCACCACATCAGCAGAGGGTTTTGACGGCAAGTTTGTGAAGCAGGGACCTTAGCCACAACACAGCCACAGGGAAACACCAAAGCGGCAGGACTGAAACAAGAGGGGACGTCTGCCATCGGCCAGGTCAATGCGTGAGGCAGCGAGTGCCGTACCTTCAGTCTCCAAAGGACATTTTTCCCTATGGAATCATTCCAGGATCGGGGTTAAACACTCATTGCCCACGGCCATGGCAGCAGACAGCAGCCTCCGACCTTGCTTGCCTGCTTTATTTATATTTTAGCCAAGCCAAGGGATTATTTTTACAATCAAGGGATCTCTGGGCGTGCGTTTCCCGGTGCCGGCCATCAGAGGGTGGACATGGCGAGGCAAGGCCTGCACGGAGATGGTTTCCACCCGCCGCCCCAATCTGTATTTATGTTTCAATTGCACACGTCTTCACCCTGGAGGCCCGCTACATCTACTCACTACTATATCTACTACATTTTGCATGTAATAACTGGCGAGGGTGACCGCCGACCTGCTCAAATGTCCGAGCAAACCGAGGACCAGCGCTTGGCTTTGGGATTCACGAAGCGGCGTTAAGGGCGACTATGACCAGCCTCATGGTGCGTGTGTTTGGGATGAGAATGCCTACAGTCCCATTCTTCTTTCACCATCCGAGGATGGCTTGCCTGACGTTAAACGAAACTGCTCTATGGCGCCCCCCTTCAAGTGGTGCCCAGGCCACGTGCCATACCTGCCACAACCTAGATACGCCACTGCATCTAGGAGTGCAGGTACATAGTTCTTTAAACGAGTTGCACAAGTAAATAGAGTGGTCAAAGGGTTTAGGTACATTGGCTTTCATCAGTCTGGAACTTGAATATAAAAGTTGGGATGTTATGTTACCACTTTACAAGATGTTGGTGAGGCTGCATTTGGAGTATTGTGTTCAGTTTTGGTCATAGGTGTAGGAGGATGAGGGGTGTTCTTACAGATGTGTGTATGATTGTGAGGGGAATAGATAGGGTAAATGCAGAGTCTTCTACCTAGGGTAGAAAACTCAAAAACTAGAGGCCATAGATTAAAGGTGAGAGGAGGAAGATTTAATAGTAATCCGAGGGGAAAGTTTTTCACACAGAGCATGGTGGGTATATGGCATAGATATCTGGAAAATAAGTGCAGGAGTAGGCCATTCTGCCCTTCGAGCCAGCACCCCCATTCAATGTGATCATGGCTGATCATCCACAATCAGCAAACCTGTTCTTGCCTTCTCTCCATATCCTTTGACTCCGCTAGCCCTAAGAGCTCCATCTAACTCTCATTTGAATGCTTCCAGTGAATTGGCCTCCACTGCCTTCTGACGCAGAGAATTCCACAAATTCACAACTCTCTGGGTGAACTAAACTTTTCTTCATCTCAGTTCTAAATGGCCTACCCCTTATTCTTAAACTGTGGCCCCTGGTTCTGGACGCCCCCAACATCGGGAACATGTTTCCTGCATAGTGTCCATCCCTTAATAATGTTATATGTTTCTATAAGATCCCCTCTCGTCCTTCTATTCCAGTGAATACAAGCCCAGTTGCTCCATTCTTTCATTATATGACAGTCCCGCCATCCTGGGAATTCCCTCAATAGCAAGAATGTCCTTCCTCAAATTAGGAGACCAAAACTGCACACAATACTCCAGGTGTGGTCTCACCAGGGCCCTGTACAACTGCAGAAAGACCTCTTTGCTCTTACACTCAAATCCTCTCATTATGAGGCCAACATGCCATTAGCTTTCTTCACTGTCTGCTGTACCAGCATGCTTACTTTCAGTGACTGATGTACAAGGACACCCAGTTCTCGTTGCACTTCCCCATTTCCTAATTTGACACCATTCAGATAATAATCTGCCTTCTTGTTCTTGCCACCAAAGTGGATAACCTCACATTTATCCACATGTGTATTTAAATGTCATTTAGACAGGTACATGAATAGGGAAGGTTTAGAGGGATATGGGCCAAACACAGGCAGGTGGGACTGGCGTTGATGGGGCATCTTGGTCTATGGTCATATAAGCAGGTACAGTGAGGTACTTCTTACTTGCAACAGCATCACAAGCACACACACCCAGAACCACACAATAACTCATTGTGCATAAATTAGATGTGAATTACACATCAAATTCTAAAAGAGAGAAGACTTTACAAATATCAAGACATTAGTACAAAACATAATTGGAAAAATAAATGTCCATGATAGCACAGATGTTCCATTACTAATGTAGGAGTAAAGTTGTATCGGTTGGGTTAAGAACCTCTTTGTGGAAGCTAACTTTGGGGAAACCATTTTGTGGCAACTTTGGAGTACATTTTGGGCTGGGAAGTTCAAAACCTTAGCAGCTTGTGGGAAAGTTCTGTACTAAAGCTTATTTTTGGTTATTGTAACGAAAACAGGCTTTTGCAAGTTAGTCCTTCACAGTCCTGGGCACCTGCAGATAAGAAGTTGCTTCCCAAGGTGTAGAAGTTGTTTTTCTGGGTTTGTTGTTGAGTTCTGGACATTCCAATGTTCTGAACTAGATGATATGGTGCCTCCTAATCTCCTAACGGTGCCTCTCTAATCATCTTAGTTATGTGACTCCCTTTACTACTGTTTGACTCCCTAACACAATTAAAGCAACTCTATTATGGGAACTCCACTATGTATCTGCTGAGACTGCTTTATGCTAGTGTAACCATGGAAAATTACTGCATGTGCTTTGTGCTGCTTTCAACTGTATAAATACTGACTAATCTGTATATTCTTTGAGAGGACAGAAGCAGGTGCTTGAGTGAACAACAGTGCACTCAGGTCTCTGTGTCTTCTCCCACCTTGGTGTTTCAGTAAAAAGATTTAACTGAGTCTAGTGTTTTGCGTACTTATTTCAGAGATAAGTCGAGTCGGCTTTCACATCTTCGCTGTGGGAAAGTAGATGTTCCTGAATCTGATGCTGTGAGACTTCAAGCTTGTGTACCTCCTGCGCAATGGTAGCAGAGAAGAGAGCAAGGCCCAGGTGGTGGGGATCCTTGCACATAGATGTCACCTTCCTTGAGGCAAGGCATCATTTGGATGTTTTCAATAGAAGAGAGGGCAATGCCTGTGATGGAGAACATCTGCATTCCTGCTCATGGAAATTGCAATATGGGGCTATATCGCAACCAGTCAGGATTCCTTCTACTGTACATCTGTTGAGGTTTGATAGAGCATTTGAAAACAAGGCACCTGGAGCATCTCTGATCAGATATCTTATTATTAAACAATTGAACCCTGATTCTACTCATTTTATTAATGCTCATCCAAAGGTTCACTGGAGCAATCATGAAACAGTATCGAAGGAACCTGTCTGAAAATTTCTTCAGTCTTGCTTATTGTTTTTGTATCCCCTCTCAGTACCAAAGCAGTAAGGTTGGAGAAACAATTATGAATTTGGATCATCTGCTTATTTTTCAGTGTTTTATCTGATCGAGTGAGATATCTGACAGAGTCCATAAATAAGAAACTAAATCAATGGGAGGTTAGAACATTTGAGTATATCCAACTAAGTTGCAAGAGGCTGGAAGCAATAAAACCTGAATTTTTTGCTAGTCATTTGCTAGGAATTATAAGAAAAATGAAATGGATATCTAGCAATATAGACATTTAGTCCATTTGGTCCAGCAGATACAATCTGCATAGCTAACACAAAGGAATACTACAATACTGGCAGTGATGATCTGGAATCAAAGGGGGATTGTTTCTCAGTAAATGGAAACTACAATGATGAGAAAGAAGAGTAGAATAGTATTCCCTGAACCTCACGCACAGTATGACACAAACTAGTATGGTACAATTTCTGTAAGAGATATGTCCCTTGTGCGAGGTAGAACACAGAAATCATACAGAGTTTTGGACAGGATGTTGCTGCAAGGACAAATCCTACCCAATCTAGAAAGTCTACACTATGGGTAAGGCAAGCACCCACCCGCTGTGGAGAATCTTGCGGCCAAAGGAATCGTAGATGTTTCTCGTTCCTTGACCAGGAAGTTGTTTAAACTCCCTTATGCAGCTGTATAAGATATTTATGCAGCAGTACCTCCCTTAGGCATGCAACCAGGAGTAATACTGGGGCTAGGAAGATGAGTGTGCCTTTGTATTTCACAGATAAAGCTACAGTATCTAGGCAGACATGTGAGGCGTTATTTAAGATCAGATGAGATCATGCATCACACTGAGCGCAAAGCATGGACGGAAGTCCCGTAGATAAATAAGAATTTAAAATTCTCACTGCAGAAAATTGTTGTGTTATACACTGTTGATATTATTAGGCACATATTTTGCCAGAAAATAAACTTGCTGAAAATCCAAGAGTCAAATGCCTGAGAGGCAGTCTAAAGAACATCTCCACCCGAAACATCACCCATTCCTTCTCTCCAGAGATGTTGCCTGTCCCGCTGAGTTACTCCAGCATTTTGTGTTTTGTCTGACAGACACATGGAAATAGAACATTAGTATTGCTCCAGGAAAAGTTGATAATCAACTTGTACCATTATCAACTATACATCACCTGTTTTGGGAGTTATGCTATAGAATTTCTAACCAAATGCTACAGAGTACACAGATGGAATATGCGATATTAATGGCAACTCCAAACTAATCTATTTACTTAACATCCAGTTTCATTTTCCACCAATGCTAAGAAAAAGTCAAACAAAGTGCAAAATCCTATCCATTAATTTCCCACTGGGATGATTAGATTAGATTTTGCTAAAGTTATCCTTTTTACAATTGCAATTTAAAGTCCAATCAACTGTAAATATTGCTCAAAGTTTACTGTCATGTGATTTCTTGGAAATGACGTAAGCAAAGTGAAACTTAGTCTAGCATTTATTACGATTCCGCTTCCTGGATATATTTTGAAAAGAGAGCAACTCCTCTCCAGAACAAAACAATCCAATTTGTTATAGAGCCACGGAAATTTGCATACAGATTTAATTGTTTCCTTGTGTTGGAAGAAACGGCAAAGTGAAAGGTAAGGACATTTTATCTTTCATAATTTTCAATTATAATTCTTTTGCCAATGTGTGACTTTTACCTACATTCCCCACTCTGTTTAATGAGAAATATTTCTGCAGGAATGTAATTTGGCTGCTTAGAAAGCATAAAGGCCTGGAAAATGAGTCAATAGACAATAGACAATAGACAATAGGTGCAGGAGTAGGCCATTCAGCCCTTCGAGCCAGCACCGCCATTCAATGCGATCATGGCTGATCACTCTCAATCAGTACCCTGTTCCTGCCTTCTCCCCATACCCCCTCACTCCGCTATCCTTAAGAGCTCTATCCAGCTCTCTCTTGAAAGCATCCAACGAACTGGCCTCCACTACCTTCTGAGGCAGAGAATTCCACACCTTCACCACTCTCTGACTGAAAAAGTTCTTCCTCATCTCCGTTCTAAATGGCCTACCCCTTATTCTTAAACTGTGGCCCCTTGTTCTGGACTCGCCCAACATTGGGAACATGTTTCCTGCCTCTAATGTGTCCAATCCCCTAATTATCTTATATGTTTCAATAAGATCCCCCCTCATCCTTCTAAATTCCAGTGTATACAAGCCCAATCGCTCCAGCCTTTCAACATACGACAGTCCCGCCATTCCGGGAATTAACCTACGCTGCACGCCCTCCATAGCAAGAATATCCTTCCTCAAATTTGGAGACCAAAACTGCACACAGTACTCCAGGTGCGGTTTCACCAGGGCCCGGTACAACTGTAGAAGGACCTCTTTGCTCCTATACTCAACTCCTCTTGTTACGAAGGCCAACATTCCATTGGCTTTCTTCACTGCCTGCTGTACCTGCATGCTTCCTTTCATTGACTGATGCACTAGGACACCCAGATCTCGTTGAACTCCCCCTCCTCCTCCCCCTCCCTCCCCTTCCCCCTCCCCTCCCCCCCTCCCCCTACCCCTCTCCCTCCCCCCTCCCCCCCCCTTCCCCTTCCCCTCCCCCCCTCCCTCCCCCTCCCCTCCTCCCTCCACACCTCCCTCCTCCCTCCCTCCCCCTTCCCTCCCTCCCCGCCTCCCAGTTACAATGGAAACCCTACGGGGACGGGCCCAACGGGGAAAGAGGGGCACTGGGAAAAGGGGAGGTCCCCCTCCCTCCCCCTTCCCCCCTCCCCTCCCCCTCCCCCTCCCTCCCCCCCTACCCCCCTCCCTCACCTCTCCCTCCCCCCTTCCCCCCTCCCCTCCCCCTCCCCCTCCCCTCCTCCCTCCACACCTCCCTCCTCCCTCCCTCCCCCTTCCCTCCCTCCCCTCCTCCCGGTTACAATGGAAACCTTACGAGGACGGGCCCAACGGGGAAAGAGGGGTACTGGGAAAAGTGGAGGTCCCCCTCCCTCCCCACTCCCCCCCTACCCCTCTCCCTCCCCCCTCCCCCCTTCACCCCTCCCCCACTCCCCTCCCTCCCTCCCCCTCCCCCCCTAACCCCCTCCCTCCCCTTCCCCACCCCTCCCCCTCCCCTCCCCCCTTCCCCCCTCCCCTCCCCCCTTCCCCCTCCCTCCCCCCTCCCTCCCCCTCACCCCCCCTCTCCCTCCCCCCCTCCCCCCCTCCCTCCCCTCCCTCCCCCTCCCCTCCCCCCTCCCTCCCCCTCCCCTCCTCCCTCCACACCTCCCTCCTCCCTCCCTCCACCTTCCCTCCCTCCCCTCCTCCCGGTTACAATGGAAACCCTACGAGGACGGGCCCAACGGGGAAAGAGGGGTACTGGGAAAAGGGGAGGTCCCCCTTCCTCCCCCCTCCCCTCCCCCTCCCTCCCCCTCCCTCCCCCCCTACCCCCTACCTCCCCCCTCCCCTCCCCTCCATCCCTCCCCCCTCCCTCCTCCCTACCCCCTCCCTCCCCTCTCCCTCCCCCATCCCCCCCTTCCCCCCTCCCCTCCCCCCTCCCCTCCCCCCTCCCTCCCCCTCCGCTCCCCTCCTCCCTCCCTCCCCCGTACGTAACATCGATTGCGGAAAAAAGGCGAACAGTAGCGCGACGATTTTCGCACCGCCTCAATCGCCAATCTCGCGCTCGCTCGGCCGTGATATTTTCACTTAATTTGGTCGCGTATTTTTTAAGTTACAGAGGTTTTAAAGCGCTGCCCCCCCCCCCCTCCCTTTTCAGGGGGGCGCTGCGGTGCGGATTTAGTCTTCAGCGTGTGATGTCACAATGCCCCTGTGAGATGAGCTCGAGCTGACCCCCCTTCCCCCCCCCCCTTCAGCGTGTGATGTCACAATGGACAAGCAGCTGCTATTGGGTGTCTACTCTTTACAAATTTACATCTTTTTATTTTTAACCTTTTTTTTCAAGGTCTTCAGCTTGTGACGTCACAATGCTTGTGTGAGATGGGTTCAACATTGTTGCGAAAAGCAGCTGATTGTTTTTTAAAGTTGTGTTTTTTATTGCAAGTCACTTAACATACACAGATCAGCATGGGGCCCCTATGCTCGTGGGCCACCGGGGCAAGTGTTTCGAAAAAAGAAAGGGGAGGTCCCCCTTCCCCCCTCAACCCCTTCCTCCCCACTCCATCCCCACTCCCTCCCCCCCTCCTCCCCAACTCCCTCCCCATCCCTCCCCACCTCCCTCACCCCTCGGGGACGGGCCCAACGGGGAAAGAGGGGTACTGGGAAAAGGGGAGGTCCCCCTCCCTCCCCTTCCCCCTCCCCTCCCCCCTCCCCCTCCCCCCTACCCCTCTCCCTCCCCCCTCCCCCCTCCCTCCCCCTCCCCTCCTCCCTCCACACCTCCCTCCTCCCTCCCTCCCCTCCTCCCGGTTACAATGGAAACCCTACGAGGACGGGCCCAACGGGGAAAGAGAGGTACTGGGAAAAGGGGAGGTCCCCCTCCCTCCCCCCTTCCCCCATCCCATCCCCCCTCCCTCCCCTCTCCCTCCCCCTTCCCCCCCTTCCCCCCCCTCCCCTTCCCCCCCTCCCTCCCCTCCTCCCTCCACTCCTCCCTCCTCCCTCCATCCCCTTCCCTCCCTCCCATCCTCCCAATGCTTGTTTGAGATGGGTGCTACATTGTTTCGAAAAGCACCACTAACAGATCGCGAATGTTTCAAAACAAGCACTTAAAAAGCACTTATCTTTTTTTAAAGTATTTTTTTTTATTGGAAGTCACTTAACATACACAGATCAGCATTGGGCCCCTATGCACGTGGGCCACCGGGGCAAGTGTTTCGAAAAAAGCACTGAGAGTGTGTCTGGGGGAGAGAGAGAATGGGGGGGGGTCTGAGAATGGGGACTGGGGAGGGGGACAACAGGGGTCGTTGCGGAGGGGGCTTAGTGGTGGGGGAAAGAGGGGTACTGGGAAAAGGGGAGGTCCCACTTCCCCCCTCAACCCCTTCCTCCCCCCTCCTTCCCACCTCCATCCCCACTCCCTCCCCCCCTCCCTCCCCCCTCAATCCCAACCTCCATCACCACTCAGCCCCTAACTCCCCCCCTCCCTCCTTCCCTCCATCCCACCCTCCCCCACTCCCTCCCCCCTCCCTCCACCCTTCCATCCCTCTTCCCCTCCCCCCTCCTTCCACCCTCCCTCCCCCCCTCCCGGTTACAATGGAAACCCTACGGGGACGGGCCCAACGGGGAAAGAGGGGTACTGGGAAAAGGGGAGGTCCCCCTCCCTCCCCCCTCCCCTCTACCCCCCTCCCTCCCCTCTCCCTCCCCCCTTTCCCTCCCCTCTCCCTCCCCCCTTTCCCTCCTCCCTTCCCCCCTCCCCTCCCCCCTCCCCCTCCCCTCCACACCTCCCTCCTCCCTCCCCCTTCCCTCCCCCCCACTCCCTTCCCGGTTACAATGGAAACCCTACGAGGACGGGCCCAACGGGCACACTTGTGCTAGTCTATACACTAAACTCTCGTTTGTTCTTGTTGTTCAAAACGGTAAACAATAGTGCGACAATGTTATGCTTACAATCACCGTTGTCCCGTGGTCCTATGGAAGAAGTTTCATTGAAATCGGTGTTATATTTTTAAAGTTATTCACATTTTTAATTTTTTTTAAATGCGCATGCGCAGTTGGGGCCCCGTTGATCTGGTACTTACGTAAGATGGCCGCCGCATCCGTGCGTGCGCAGAACAAACGTGTCTGCGCATGCGCAGTTGGGGCCCATTCAGCAGGGCTCGGCCGCCTGTCACTTCAGGGCGGGAGAGCCAGGCCTGGTGCCAGGAAAAGCAGCTGGAGCCTGGGGCTGGACGTGACCGGGTAACCGCGAGCCTGAGGTGGGCCAAGGGGAAAGGAGGCAGTAGCAGCAGCGGGGGGTGAGGCTGGAGGAGGTGGAGGCCGCGGCCTGGGCCTTGTGCTGGCCTGCACTCGACTCCCCCAACCCCCCTCCTCTCCCCAGCCGGCTCAGTGCCTTCCCCACGCCGCCCAGAGTCCAGCGGCTCAGCAACAGTTGGTGAGCCGCTGCCGTCTACCGCTAAACATCCCCGCACCGGGATGGGACAGGACTCTCCCCCCCCCCTCCAACAATGGTGGCCGCCCGGGCCGGGAGGCGGTTGATCCCGGGAGGGGGGCGGGGAGAAGGAGGCAGGGAGGTGGGAGGGAGGGGGAAGGGTGGGAGGGGGGAGGGTAAGAGGGAGAGGGAGAGGGGGATTGGGGAAGGAGAGGGTGCTGCACCAATGCAGGAGTGGTTTGGGCCCAATGGGTCCACTTCGTCTAGTCCTTATTAATACTGCTCCCGGGGGGGCGTGTCCAATGCTTGGCTGAGTAGACATAACTTTTCAGCACTCCCGAAAACAAAGCCCTAAACTGCTAAAAAAAAGATGAACTAAAGGAATCAAGTACTTTAAATTGAATCAGAAAGTATACAGAACGTACGGATGCCTTCCAAGAAAGTAAAAGGAGGAGTACAACTGCCACAGAAGCAAGCAAAGGAATCAAGAAAAAAAATCGAAGGTAGGCCCACAGCTCTGATGGAGCAGGGGACTAGATTTGGTGACCCCTCGGCAGGCGGTGAGTCTGGGGAGGGCTCCGGTATGAAGCTGGAGTCTACTACTCCCAGCAAGCGCTCTTTGACTCGGGTCAAAATACGAGAGAGTCGCCGTGAGTTACCAAAAAGGCCCACTGTTTGCCGAGAGGCTGCTGATGTTGTGTCTGGAGTTTCGGACTCGAGTGACGATGAGGTAACGGGAGACTCCACTAGCAGTGGAAGTGGAAATGAGGAGGAAGAAGAAAAGCAAGAAGATACAGAGACTAATATGAAAACGATGCTTCAAGAAATTATTAACAGGCTTAAGAAAATTGAAGGAGATAACAAATTAATGAGGAGAGATAACAAGAAATTTCGTAAGACTTTGAAAAAAATGGAGGAGAAATTTCAAACAGTGACAAATAAAGTGGATAATATGCAAATGGAAAATGAAATGTTAAAATCTAGAGTGGAAAAAAATGAAGACAGTATTACTGCAGCAGCAATTGAAAGCAAAAAGACGGCGGAGAAGTTGGATGCCTTGGAAAACTATCGCAGGAGAAATAATGTTAAAATTGTTGGTTTGCCAGAGGGAGTGGAGGGGGAAGACCCAATTAACTTTTTTCAAGATTGGATAGTGACCACTCTGGGAATAGATAAACAAGGTCGGATGGAAATAGAAAGAGCACATAGGGCTGTAAGACCGAAACCCTCGGCTAATCAAAAGCCAAGATCTGTGTTGATTAAATTTTTAAGATACCAAGATCGAGAATTGGTTTTCAAAACAGTCGGGAATAATATAAGAGAGGGAAAACCAATAGAACATGAAGGCACTAAAATAATCTTTTACCCAGACATCAGTAATGCCTTGTTGAGCAGATTTTTTTTTTTTAATAAGGCCAAAAATATTCTATGGAAGAAAGGCTATAAGTTTACTTTACTGCATCCAGCTACTTTGAAGATTATGATCAACACTGGAGAAAATAATTTTTTTAAAGACTTTGTCAAAGCAGAAGAGTATGCGGAAGAATTGCCATCGAGAAATGCTTAAGAAGATTCATGAATGATTGATTATTAATAATATCTGTATACTATAGAGGGGATTAACTGTATTAAGGATTGTTAATTTTTAGAAGTACTTGATATATCGGGGGGGTTGGAGAATGTGGATGCTCCACCATAATCATGGGCACAAGTGTGGTGCAGACCACACCTCGTATAATAGAGGGGGGTAACGTTGCTAATCTATTTATTAACAACATTAGAGGGAGGGTCTATTTCTCTATCTTTCTTATTTCTTTTCTGTTTTTATACCTGGACTATGGAGGGGAGCACACTGAAATACGGCACAATGTAAATACCGGAAGAGGTATCAAGGTAAGGAAAAAGGGGAAAAAAAAAGGAAAAGGAAAAAAAAAAAAAAAGGAATGAATGGATAATACATTAAAATTTTTAAGCTATAATGTGAATGGGTTAAATGGACCGATAAAAAGGAAGAGAATTTTACACAGATGAAAAAATTGGAAGTAGATATAGCTTTCTTGCAAGAAACACATCTAACGGAAAAAGAGCATCAAAAGTTAAAGAGAGATTGGGTAGGAAGTATGGTCGCATCTTCTTTTAACTCAAAAGCAAGAGGGGTTGCTATCTTATTTAAGAAAACGCTACCAATTAAGATACAAAATATTGTAAGTGACCCAGTAGGTAGATTTGTAATGGTACATTGTCAAATTTTCTCAGAATTGTGGACCTTAATGAATATATATGCACCAAATATAGATGATGAGAAGTTTGTGCAGGGTACCTTTTTAAATCTGGCGGAAGCACATGAAAATATATTGATAGGGGGAGATTTCAATTTTTGTTTAGATCCAGTAATGGATAGATCATCAAGGACAACGACAAGGACAAGAGCAGCGAAGACAACCTTGAATTTCATGGAAAATTTAAATTTAATAGATGTTTGGAGGAAAAGCCATCCCAGGGAAAGAGACTACTCCTTTTATTCCAATAGACATGATACATATTCTAGAATAGATCTATTTTTGATTTCAGCTCAATTAAGGGGTAGAATAATACAAATAGATTACAAGGCTAGATTGTTATCAGATCACTCACCATTATTAATGAAAATTACGATGCCAGATAAAGAACAGTCAGTCTATAGATGGAGACTCAACTCTTTACTATTGAAAAGGCAAGACTTTTGTGATTTTATTCGAGGACAAATTGAATTATTTTTGGAAACAAATTTAAATTCAGTTGATGATAAATTTATTGTATGGGATGCAATGAAGGCTTATTTGAGAGGCCAAATTATAAGCTACTCATCTAAGATAAAGAAAGGCTATAGGAAGGAATCTGAAAGATTAGAAAAAGAAATCACCGTATTAGAAAAAGACTTACAGAAAACTTCTTCAGATACGAAAAAAACACAACTTGCAAATAAAAAATTTCAATACAATACTTTACATACTTACAGAACAGAAAAACTAATATTACAAACTAACCAAAGATATTATGAATTAGGAGAAAGAGCGCACAAGGTATTGGCATGGCAACTGAAAGAAGAACAAATATCAAGAACAATAAATTCAATTAGAACAGATCAGAACATTATTACTTATAAACCTAGAGAAATCAATGAGGTATTTAAGCAATTCTACACTAATCTGTACCATTCTGAATCTGAAAAGGATGAAATTAAGATAAATAATTTGGACAGGGTAAAGTGCAAGTTGATCTATGCGTTGTGGCCATCCGGCTCAGCAGGACCGGTTCATAGCAGCTATGGCCCTGGGGATGAAGCTGCTCCTGAGTCTGGAGGTGCGGGCATAGAAGGCCTTTTATCGTCTGCCCGATGGAAGGAGTTCGAACAGACTGTTGCAGGGGTGTGAAGAGTCTTTGTGGATGCTGGTGGCTTTTCTGAGGCATCGTGTGTTGTAGATGCCCTCCAAGTCTGGTAGCTGTGTTCCGATGGCCCTCTGAGCTCTATGGACTACCCGCTGTAGAGCTTTCCTTTCTGCCTCCGTGCAGCTGAGGTACCACACAGGGATGCCATGCGTTAGGATGCTCTCTATGGTGCAGCGGTAGAAGGTCGTCAGCAGCTGTTGGGGTAGACCAGACTTTTTCAGTGTTCTTAAGTAGAACAGACTTTGTTGTGCCTTCTTGACCAGCGCAGCAGTGTTATTGGACCATGTTAGGTCCTCCGAAATGTGAGTGCCCAGAAACTTGAAGCTGGACACTCTCTCCACACTGTCCCCGTTGATAGAGATCGGGGCATATTCCCCGTTATGTGACCTACGGAAGTTGATGATCAACTCCTTGGTCTTGGTGGTATTTAGGGACAGGTTGTTATCCGAGCACCAGTCCTCCAGGTTCTGCACCTCCGCTCTATAGTTTGTTTCATCCCCGTTGGTGATCAGCCCGATCACCGTTGTGTCATCTGCAAACTTGACAATGGTGTTGGTGTCGAATGCAGGAACACAGTCGTGTGTGAAGAGGGAGTAGAGCATGGGGCTCAGAACACAGCCCTGTGGTGTGCCGGTACTCAGGGTGATAGTGGAGGACAGGTGCGGGCCCATTCTCACTGCCTGCGGTCGTTCCAGCAGGAAGTCCAGGATCCAGTCACATAATGACGAAGCTGGTTAAAGAGGACCAAACTGGATTTGTCAAAAAAAGGAAAATATCTGCTAATGTAGCAAGATTTATAAGTATTTTACATTTAGCACAGAAAAGAAAGGAATTGAGCGTAGCAATTGCTTTAGATGCTGAAAAGGTGTTTGACAGGTTAGAATGGGATTTTTTATTTAAAGTATTAGAGAAGTACGGATTGGGAAATGGTTTCATTAACTGGGTAAAAGCTCTTTATAAACAACCTAAAGCCAAAGTGGTGACAAATGGCCAATCTTCTCAATCATTTAATTTGGAAAGATCTAGTAGACAGGGATGTCCCTTGTCACCGGCTTTATTTGTATTGGCTATTGAACCTCTGGCAGAGCTAATAAGATCAGATTTAGACATTGAAGGATTTAAAGTTAATCAGGAAAATCACAAAATTACTTTATTTGCAGATGATGTTTTAATTTGTCTTACTAGACCATTGGAATCCTTAAGAAAATTATATTTCAGACTGGAAGAATATGGGAAAGTATCAGGATATAAAATTAATAAAGATAAAACTGAAATAATGCCTCTTTCTGAAGGTAATTATGATCAGTAAAAGAGAAAGTCAGTTTAAATGGCAAAAAGAAGGCATGAAGTACCTAGGGGTTAAAGTAGATAATAAGTTAAATAATCTGTATAAACTAAATTATAAACCACTAATTAAAAAAATTGAGGAGGACTTGAAGAAATGGATGAATCTTCCAATTACATTGCTAGGGAGAGTGAACTGTATTAAGATGAATATTTTTCCGAGGTTACAGTATTTATTCCAAACACTGCCTATACCTTTACCAAATAATTTTTTTCAAGAATTGAATAAAATTGTGAGAAATTTATTTTGGAAAGGTAAAATGCCAAGAGTGTCTATGGAAAAATTAACATGGAAATTTGAATTAGGTGGACTGCAATTACCAAATTTTAAAAATTACTATCTGGCAGCACAAATGAGTTTTATTTCATCCTTTTATCAAGAGGGTGGAAAAACAGCATGGGTTAAAATTGAAATGGATAAAATAAAAGAACTATGCCCAGAAGAATTTATCTATAAATGGGAAGCAAAGCTATTAGTTAAGGATCAAGAGTCACCTTTGCTAAAACATTTAATTAATATATTGTTGAAAACAGTTAAAACTAATGATAAAAGATTTTTTCTAACAGCTAAAACTCCATTAGTAAAAAATAGATTACTGCCGTTTGCTTGGAATAATCAAATATTACAAGTCTGGGAACAGAAGGGTATTAAACATATGGGAGATTGCTACGAAGGAAATAATTTTTTGACATTTTCTCAATTGAGAAACAAATATCAAATTCCAGGGAATAGTATTTTTTTCTATTATCAATTACAATCTTTTTTAAGGGAAAAGTTAGGTAATTCAATGTTTTTATTTCAAATTAAAGGAATTGAATACCTGATTCAGGGCAAGGGAACTAAAAAATTTATATCTTCAATGTATAAATTGTTACAAAAATCTAGTCCAAAGACAGGAATTCAAAAATCAAGACAAAGATGGGAAACAGATCTGAATATTAGCATTGATGAACCAAGTTGGGAAAGATTGTGTTTAGAAAGTATGAAAAATACTATTAATGTGAGATATAGTTTAGTACAATACAATTTTTTACATCAACTATATTTAACTCCGAAAAAATTAAACAATTTAAATCCAAATTTACCTGAAATTTGTTTTAGATGCAACCAGGATGTGGGTACTTTTTTACACTCCACATGGGCATGTCCTAAGGTAACTCCTTTTTGGAAAGACCTAAAAAACTTTTTGGAACAATTGATGAATAAGACCATACCATTGGATTCAAGGTTGTTTTTATTGGGAGATACTAAAGGAATATTACCAAGATTAATTTTAGATAAATATCAGGAAAGATTTCTCAAAATAGCAATAGCAATAGCAAAAAAATGTGTGGCGGTCACTTGGAAAGATCACAATGAAATAAGAATTGCAAGATGGTATGCAGAAATGCGTAGTTGTATCCCATTAGAAAAAGCTACTTATAATCTGAGAAATAAATATGATTTCTTTTTGAAACTTTGGAACCCATTCACTTTAAAACTAGGATTAAGAATTGGAAATATTTAATTTTAGGATTGTTTTGATACCCCTAAAAAGAATTTAATAAGAAATTAGCCGGAAGTGTTTCCTTCTTGTCTCCAGGTTTCCTTCTTTCTTCTTTCTTTCTTTCTTTCCTTTTTTTATTTTTATTTCTTTATCTTTCTTCTTCTCCTTTTTCCTCTTTTTTCTAACTGGGGGGTGGGGGGGAGGGGGGGTGTGTGGGTGGGGAGATAATACAGAACAATACAGGTATAATCGAATTTAAAATGTATAATCGAATTTATAATGTAGGTACCATCGCGTACTATGAGTTCATACATGTATTTGTTTTGTTAAAATTTAAATAAAATTAATAAAAATTTAAAAAAATACTGCTCCCTGCATGATGAGCCCATTCCTCGTGGGACCATGGAGCAACTGTGGCATGGGAATTAGATCAATGTGCATGATGTGTGGGATGGAAGGGGTGGCGGTGGTCAGACAAACTGATGATTCAAAGTCGTCTCCCCATGCGATTTCCCAAACCATCATTTTCTCCATCGGTTTCATGTCTGTCAGGGTTCTGATCAGCTTCACAATATTGCAGGAGAAAATAATACAATAATGTTGCTGCTGTGATCTCTACAGGCATCTGTATCATAAACTACAAATTTGATTATTAATCAGCTTCGCAATAATCCAGACGCGTTTTTCACCTACTTAGCGGCATTTGTTCAGGACACCCAGTAACCCATTAATGCTACATGCCCCAGCCATTTTGTGCACAAAATAAGAGTGAAATCAATGATCCAAAAAGAGGAGTCTTGGCTCTAAATCCCATCACGACTGCCAACTAGGAGAGAGGTGGCATAGGACTAGATAACAACTCTCTCAAATTCCCGGGCTTATAAACTGACTGCCAATGCCAGCAAACATAGAAACAAAGAAAATAGGTGCAGGAGTAGGCCATTCGGCCCTTCGAGCCTGCACCGCCATTCAATATGATCATGGCTGATCATCCAGCTCAGTAACCTGTACCTGCCTTCTCTCCATACCCCCTGATCCCTTTAGCCACAAGGGCCACATCTAACTCCCTCTTAAATATAGCCAATGAACTGGCCTCAACTACCTTCTGTGGCAGAGAATTCCACAGACTCACCACTCTCTGTGTGAAGAAATGTTTTCTCATCTCGGTCCTAAAAGACTTCCCCCTTATCCTTAAGCTGTGACCCCTGGTTCTGGACTCCCCCAACATCAGGAACAATCTTCCCGCATCTAGCCTCTCCAACCCCTTAAGAATTTTATATGTTTCTATAAGATCCCCCCTCAGTCTTCTAAATTCCAGCGAGTACAAGCCTAGTCTATCCAGTCTTTCTTCATATGAAAGTCCCGCCATCCCAGGGATCAATCTGGTGAACCTTCTCTGTACTCCCTCTAAGGCAAGAACGTCTTTCCTCAGATTAGGAGACCAAAACTGCACACAATACTCCAGGTGCGGTCTCACCAAGGCCCTGTACAACTGCAGTAGAACCTCCCTGCTCCTAAACTCAAATCCTCTTGCTATGAATGCCAACATACCATTCGCCTTCTTCACTGCCTGCTGCACCTGCACGCTTGCTTTCAATGACTGGTGCACCATGACACCCAGGTCACGTTGCATCTCCCCCTCTCCTAATCGGTCACCATTCAGGTAATACTCTGCTTTCCTGTTCTTGCCGCCAAAGTGGATAACCTCACATTTATCCACATTATATTGCATCTGCCATGCATTTGCCCACTCGCCCAATCTATCCAAGTCGCTCTGCAGCCTCCTAGCATCCTCCTCACAGCTAACACTGCCACCCAGCTTCGTGTCATCTGCAAACTTTGAGATGTTGCATTCAATTCCCTCATCCAAATCATTAATATACACTGTAAATAACTGGGGTCCCAGCACTGAGCCTTGCGGTACCCCACTAGTCACTGCCTGCCATTCCGAAAAGGACCCGTTTATTCCTACTGTTTGCTTCCTGTCCGCCAACCAAATTTCTATCCACCTCAACACTGAACCCTCAATACCGTGTGCTTTAAGTTTGTACACCAATCTCCTATGTGGGACCTTGTCGAAGGCCTTCTGAAAGTCCAGATATAACACATCGACTGGTTCTCCCTTATCCACTCTACTAGTACTAAGGGTACTTTTTAGAAATATCTTGAAGCAATATTACCACAAATGGCAGATTGAAGTGGCAATAAATCCTTATCCAGAACTAAAGTTGTGCTGGCTGAAATATCCAAAAACTGAGGCTGACAGACTGGATAAATGTATTAAAGGGTAGACAAGATAATGAAGCTGAGAAACAGCTAAGCCAGGAGCCATGCTTGAGTATCCAAATGCCTGCTCCTGTTCTTGTTTTAAGCCCTTCTCTGCAAAGTCTACCTTCAAAAGAAAGTGAAGCATCGTCACTTTGGGATCCAGCCAACCCTTCCATTGCCGGTGCAGTCTCAGTTATGCACTCCCACAGGTTCAGTTGTGAGAAAAATGTACAGTGAACTTATTTTTAAAAATCCAAATGTGCCAACTCCATCGAAAGCAGCATGTGCGACCCTACACACGCCAACACTCTCACCATTGGCTATTTTAATTGCCTCTCCACTTGCTTTCAGCATGACCAGCTATTTCAAATGAGACACAAGATGCTAGTTTTCAAAAAAAGGTACAAAGTTGTGGAGTAACTTAGCGTGTCAGGCAGCATCTCTGGAGAACATGGATTGGCGACGTTTTGGGTCAGGATCCTTCTTGATCCTATTGATTTAACCGAAGGAACACCTTTGAAGGCAAACCTGGAAAATCTTATTTTGTTTGCTTTCAGTCGTAAAGGCGAGCGAAATATCAACATACAGAATTAAAGTTATTCGTTTTGCTTAAGAATACTCCTTGTAGCTATTAATATCCTCATGAAGAATGTAGACTGATCTCATTGTGAGAATGTCAGGATTGCTCAAGTTAGTCAGTAATTGTTATTAATTTGGCTTTTGTTTTCATTGTTCTTTATTGTGACCAAAATGTGATGTATCTCTTGAATTAAGCTTTTTGAAATAAAATGAAATGTCTGAATTTTCCAAACACCAATAAAAACCAAAGGACACAGCCTGTACTGAAACAAAACTGAAACTGAAAAGTTCAATTGCTATTTATTCACCACCAAACCAAATTGCATAATTGATAAATCAATTTTCAGCAATCGATCAATTGAATATAGAAACCATGTAATTATTACGTAACTTGAATTGTATTTTTACAGTTAAAGTTAATTTCTTCTAGTGTTTATGTAGTCAAATGTTGGTTAAAGATTGCAAATAGCACTTCAAAGAGGAAGTTCATAACCAGATGATGGATGGGGCTTTTATCACACTTTTTCTAAAAATCAAAATAAACTTTATTCCAATAAAAAATATGTGCAAAACTATGCAACCGTGCAAAAAATTCATCCAACATTCCCGGGGACTACACATACATTGAATACTGTTTGCACAAATCACACAACTTTACCCCCACACTCTTGCCACTCATGTGGCCCCCTGGTGTGAAATCTCTTCCCTTATTTTGAGGGGCGTCTCCACCACACCCTGCACCCCAGTGATCAGCAGTGGGAAGACCCTAGACTGTGGTCTTCCTCAACAGAGCCTTGGCGTTGGCTGCACCGAGCTTCAGTGCATCCCTCAGCACGTACTCCTGCAGTCTGCAGTGGGCCAGTCGGCAACACTCCCTGACGGGCAGCTCGCTCCGCTGGGAGGTCAACAAAGCTCGGGCAGACCAAAGGGTGTCTTTCACCGAGTTAATGACCTTGCAGCAGCACTCGATGTCCATCCCTGAATGCGTCTCTGGGAACAGTCCGTAAATCACAGAGTACTCTGTGATGGAGCTGTTCGGCATGAATCGTGACATGGGACCCTTGCAAACCTCTCCAGACTCTTTTTGCAAATCCACACTCTGCGAGGAGGTGGGCAACCATCTCCTTTTCATAGCAGCAGTCCCGAGAGCAGCATGCGCTGGTAGTGAGGTTCCGGCGGTGCAGGAAGGATCTGACTGGGAGGGCTCCCCTCACCGCCAGCCAAGGCAGGTCTTGGTACTTGTTCGTGAGTTCTAACAATGAGTCATTTTGCCAGACAAGCTGGGCAGTCTGCTCTGGGAACCACGCCACAGGATCCATGGAGTCATTCCCCTGCAGAGCCTGCAGGACGTTCCATGCTGACCACTGCCCGATGGACTTGTGGTCAAAGGTGTTGGTCCGGAAGAACCTTTCCACGAATGGCAGATGGTGCAGCTGACTGGCACATCCATGCCCATCCATCGCAACACTGGGGACTAGTAGAACCTCAACAAGTAGTGCCACTTGGTGCCCCCGTGCCTTGGCTTTACGCTCCGCCTGATGCAGCCAAACACGAAGGTGGCCATCAGGGTGAGGGTGACGTTGTCACGCTTTTACCCCCATTGTCTGCCGTCTTGTGCATCGTGGCTCGTCGCACCGGGTCCATACTCAACTCCCAGATGAAGCGGAAGACGGCCCGGGTGATCCCCGTGGCGTAGGAGGGAGGGACGGGCCACACTTGTGCCAAGTACAGCAGCCCTGAGAGCACCTCACACCTGATGACCACATTTTCCCCCGTTATAGACAGGGAGCGCTGCTTTCACAACTCCAGTTTTTCCCCCACCCTGGCTATCCGCTCCAGCCAATTCTTGTCACGCGCCCCAGCCCCCCCGAACCAGATTCCCAGCACCTTCATGAAGTCAGGCTTGATGGTGAAGGGGACGGAAGATCGGTCGGGCCAGTTGCCAACGAGCATGGCCTAGTCCTTCCTGAGGTTCACCCTGGCTCCCGTGGCCGACTCAAACTGGTCGCAGACGCTGATCAATCTGCGGACCAACCCTGGATCCGAGCAGAAGATGGCGACATCGTCCATGTACAGGGAAGTTTTGACCTGAGTGCCCCCACTGCCTGGCAATGTCACTCCTCTTATGCTCACGTCCTTCCTGATGGACTCGGCAAAAGGTTCTATACAACAGACGAACAAGACCTGGCAGAGAGGGCAACCCTGCCTGACTCCAGACCTGACAGGGAAGCTAACTGATTACCACCCATTGATTTAGACTGCACAACAGATATCGGTGTAGAGCAGTTGGTTCCATTTCCAGATTCCCTCCCCAAAACCCAATTTGGAGAGCACGTCCACCATGTACATGTGTGATATCCTGTCTGGTTCAGCTTGGAGCTGAGCTTCCTAACTCGAGCAGTCAGGATTTAAAAAGAGATCAGATAAATCTTCAGACAGGTTGCTTCAGATCTAGTATGAGTTTGGAATCTTACAAATACGATATTCAAATTATGTTCATATTAAAATGGATATGCCATCATTGTGCTGAAATAAAAGCCAATGGTAGATATGAAGTTGATTGTGCTATGTAATTAATTTGAAAGAATGCTTCATTTTTAATTTACCCATTAGATTTTGGGAGTTTTTTTTGCTGCTTCCAAGGAATCCAGCAGCAACTTTTGGGAAAGCCCATCAAAACAGTCACTCATTCTGTTACTCCCGTTGGATTTTGGCAATAGGGTGAGGAAGTTGATCGTTCATGGAAAACAATGTCATGAGTCAGAGCTTTCTACCCTCTAGGCTCAGTTGAACGTGCCTTAATTTCAAAGACAGGTTTGTGATATGTTGATGTGTGCATACCTCTTGAATTCAGGGAGAGCCACTTTTGAGTTGATCCAAGTCTTCAGAACAACCAACATGCATGAAGACCAGAGGGGAAATTTTCTGTGGGTTGCTATCACCTCCTAATAATGTTCGGGGAAGGTTGTTTGAGGGTGGGATGACCCTCATGGTGTGTTTGAGGTTCATGGAGCGAAGGGATAGTCAGACTGAAGAAGGGTCTCGACCCAAAACGTTACCCATTCCTTCTCTCCAGAGATGCTGCCTGACCCGCTGTGTTACTCCACCTTTTGTGTACCTTTGATTTAAACCAGCATCTGCAGTTCTTTCCTACACGTCTGGGGAACTGATACTCTTTCCATCTGATCTAACATCTTTAGGTCTTTACATATTTCAAGACAGTACAAAATGGCAGAAGCTTCTGGAAGAAACCTTTGGTTCACTCACTTCGCCAGCTCTATAGCAGAAGAGGACATTGAAGAACAGTGGACACTGAATTTCAATTACAGCCTTGAAGATAAACTAGATGCTAGGAAAAGAGCAGAAGGTTGGAAGATTTATATAACATCATCATTTGCCAAGTAAGGTATTACATATTTGGGGGCCAAATGTACACTGACATGGGTTATATTATGAAAAATAATGTTTTGCACAAACACGTTGCCATGCTCAATCCATTTTTAGGTGGAACGCAAATGGCAATGAGACAAAATGTTCTCCCTGATAGAAAATGTTCATAATAGGAGTGCATTACATAATTATGGTTACTTTTATGAGTGCATACAGATAATCCCCTCAGCTTCATCCAAATAATAAAATATCAGATGTGAATGTCATTCAAAATAATTACGGAATATTCATATACCTGCCAAGCATAGACTTGTTTCTTTGCATTAATCTTTTGATGTTTTTACAGTGCATAGGAATATAGGAGATGGAGTAAGCCAGCCAGTCACTTAATACTTGTTCCACCATTCATGGAGATTTAGCTGATCCATGAGCTAATTCCATATATCCACTTTTACCTTATTTTCCCCAGTATCTTTGATTAGCAAAACTCTACCAATCTCAGATATAAAGCAAAACCATTGATCCTGTATCATTTCCAGAAAGAAGTTCAAAGAAGGATAAAAAGTGCTGGAATGACTCAGCATGTCAAACAGCATCTCTGGAGAACATGGATAGATGACCAATACCAATATATTTACCAATATATATATATGTGGTAAAAAGGACCAAAAGACCATGATGGGAGTTATATACGAGCCTCTGAATACTAGCTAGGATATTGGGTACAAATTACATCAGGAGATAGAAAAGGCATGTAAGAAAGGCAATGTTATAGTGGTCATGGGGGGTTTCAATATGCAGGCAGACTGGAAAAATCAAGTTGGTATTGGATCCCAAGAGAAGGAATTTGTAATTTTTAGAGAAATTCATGGTGGAGCCCACTAGGGAAAAGGCAATTCTGGATTTGGTTTTGTGTAATGAACCAGATTTGACTAGGGAGTTTAAACACAAGGAATTCCGAAGAGCCTATGATCATAATATGATAGAATTTAACCTGTCATTTGAGAGGGAGAAGTGAAATCAGATGTATTGGTATTACTGTTGAGTAAATGTAACTACAGAGGCATGAGGGAGGAGTTGTCCAAAGTTGATTGGAAGGCAACCCTAGCAGTAACAATGGCAGGAGTTTCTGGGAGTAATTTGAAAGACCCATGATCTTTTCATCCTAATGAGGAAGAAACATACCTAGGGGAGAATGAGGAGACCTTGGCTAACAAAGGAAATCAAAGATAGCATACAAGTAAAAAAGAAGGCATATAACATGGCAAAGATGAAGAGGAAAGGAAGCTAGAGGATTAGAAAGCTTTTAAAAACTCACAGAAGGCAACTAAAACAGCAACAAGGTTAAAAAAAAGATGAAATATAAAGGTGAGCTAGCCAATAATATAATAGTAGGAATAAACACATAGACAACTTTCTAACTGGGGAAAGGATTCAGAAATCAAAGGTGCAAAGGGACTTGGGAGTACTGGTTTAGGAATCTTAAAAGGTTAATTTGCAGGTCAAATCAGTCAAATGCAATGTTGGCATTCCATTCAATAGGACAAGAATATAAAATCAAAAATGTAATGTTGTGGCTTTATAATGTTGTGAGCAGTTATGAGTCCCACTTCTAAGGATAAGCTGGCATTAGAGAAGGTCCAGAGGAGGTTTGTGAGAATGATCCTAGCAAATATTGGGTTATCGTGTGAGGAGCATTTGATGGCTCTAGTCTGTACTCGCTGGAGTTCGGAAGGATGAGAGGAGGGGGGGGGGGGGGGGGGGTCTCATTGAAACCTACTGAATAATGTAAGGCCTAGACAGAGTGGATGTAGTGAGGATGTTTCCAGTTGTAGGAGAGTCTGGGGCCAGAGGACACAGCCCCAGAATAAAAGGATGTACCTTTAGAATGGAGATGAGGAAATTCTTCACCCAGTGGGTGGTGAATCTGTGGAATTCATTGCCACAGATGGCTGTGGAGGCCGATATTGGGTATTTTAAAAGATGTGTAGGAAAAAAAAAAACTGATGCTGGTTTAAATCGAAGGTAGACACGAAATGCTGGATTAACTCAGCGGGTCAGGCAGCATCTCTGGAAAGAAGGAATGGGTGACGTTTCGGGTCAAGACCCTTCTTCAGACTGATGTCAAGGGAGGGAGCGGGACAAAGATAGGATGCAGTCGGAGACACGAAGACAAGTGGGAGAACTGGGAAGGGGGAGGGGATAGAGAGGGAAAGAAGGGACTATCTGAAGTTAGAGAAGTTAATGTTCATACCAGTGGGGTGTAAACTACCCAAGCAAAATATGAGGTGCTGTTCCTCCAATTTGGGCTGGGCCTCACTCTGACAATGGAGGAGGCCCAGGACCGAAAGGTCATATTGGTAATGGGAGGGGAAATGCTGAGCCACTGGGAGATCAGGTGGTTAAGACGGACTGAGCGGAGGTGTTGAGCGAAACGATTGCCGAGCCTGCGCTTGGTCTCGCCGATGTAGAGAAGTTGACATCTGGAACAGCGGATACAATAGATGAGGTTGGAGGAGGTGAACCTCTGCCTCACCTGAAAAGACTGGGTCCTTGGAAGGAGTCGAGGGGGGAGGTAAAGGGACAGGTGTTGCATCTCCTGCAGTTGCAGGGGAAAGTACCTGGGGAGGGGGTGGTTTGGGTGGGAAGGGTCGGGTGGACCAGGGAGTTATGGCAGGAACGGTCTCTGCGGAAAGCAGAAAGGGGTGAAGATGTGGCCAGTAGTGGGATCCCGTTGGAAGTGACGGAAATGTTGGAGGATAATTTGTTGTATGCGACAGCTGATGGGGTGGAAGGTGAGGACAAGGGGGATTCTGTCCTTGTTACAAATAGGGGGAGGGGAAGCAAGAGCGGAGCTGCGGGATATTGAGGAGACCCTAGTGAGAACCTCATCTATAATGGAAGAGGGGAACCCCAGTTTCCTAAAGAATTTAAAAGCGGAAGTTGATAGCTTCTTGATTAGTAAGGTATCAAAGGTTGGGACGAATGGGGTTGAGAGGGAAAATAGATCAGCCATGCTTGCAAGGCATTACAGACAACCCCCGTAGTCGGAATCGAACTCGGGTCTCTAGCGCTGTAAGGCAGCAACTCTACCGTTGCGCCACTGTGCCGCCTTTGGTGGACTGTTCTTGTCAAGGACAGTCAGTGTATCTTGCTCTCAGCTGTTTGCACCTTAAGATTGGTGGCAGCTCTAATGTGTTTGTAGCCTTTAAATGAACAACCCTTCTTTCTGATGACCTCCTTTCGCTTTCTGTTTAAGATTTGTTTTGGGCCGTGATATTCTTCCATTTCCATGACATGTCTGGGTCATGCAGAGCCATGAACCATGCAGAGACTTCTAAAGAATCAGCAGCTTCTGGTACAGTTATAGCAGAACTAGTATTGTGTGGTTGGTCTATGATTAATATTATTGCCTGGCATATCCAGTTGCCTTTTTCATATGCTTATGAGTTACAGTTATGTAAATGTTTATGAGTTACACATGTTCATGTGTAAATTCATGCATATGCAGAAAATGCTGGAATGTTATCAGCTTGAAACGGATTTTCTCTCCACAGATACTGCCTGATCTGCCGAGTGTTTCTAACATGTTCTGCTTTGATTTCAAATTTCCAGCATCAGATTTCATCTTGATGCTTGGGCGTGGCACAGATGTGACCGCGTATTACAAAACTGTTCTAAATGCACTCAGAAGCAGCTGGAGGGAATTTCAAGCATGGAATAACATGTTCTTCAACAACACTAACTACCTTGCCCTTCTTACCTTCAACAGATTTACCTGTCGCTGTTCAAATTCGTGGTCTTCATCCCGTGCCACTATGGTGTTTCATTACCGCCTGGGAAAAAAGAAAGGATTCGTTTTGCTTCGTCTCCTCCGGCAGCAATGCAGAGAATGCGATAACCCCATTTGGCACAAACCACAGGTTTATTCCAACGAAATATACCAAGTGCTTGACAGACTTATTCCAAAAATCCTCAAAAACTGCTATGGTGTTCCCAATCTGGCAGATATAGCAAGAAAAATGAACCATCGGAAGACTAAACCTCATGAAAGTTCCCTCTGTGAAGCCTGTGAAGTGGGCATTTGCAATCAAAGTTAATAAAGATAATAAGTATGCTTGAGGTTGAAATTCTGCTCTGGCCCATTGGTAACTGGCAAAAACATAACCAAAATTACACTGGTATGTTATGGTTCAAATAGATAGCAGTAGAAATATTTGCATAATTATCTAGCTAATATATTCCAAAACTGCTGTAATCCATCAGCGTAATGGAATATAACCATATGTTCTTTCTTTCTGCATTCTTTGCTGCATTTAATTTAGTAACATTAAGCAATCCAAAAACGTTTCAGTAAAAATACTTTTTGTAAGAATGTCAAGGCATTAAACTGAATATTATTTATATCAGAGGACGGGCATCAACGGATTCTCACTGAAATGCAGGCCACGATAGAGCTCGGTCCAGTCCAATGTATCAGTACTTGTGCTTAATTAATTTGGAATTCGTTATTTATTCAACCTTCACCACCTCGAAAACTGAGAGAATTACTGGGTTACTTCGTGGTCTTCAGCCCTTGCCACTATGGTGTTTCATTACTGCCTGGTAAAAAAGAAGGAGGGATTTGTTTTGCTTTGCCTCTGCCGGCAGAAATGCAGAGAATGCGATAACCCCACTTGGCACAAACCACAGGTTTATTCCAACCAAATATACAAAGTGCTTGACGAACTTATTTCAGAAATCCTCAAAAACTGCTACAATGTTCTCAATCTGGAAGATAAAGTAAGATATCTGATCCATTGGAAGACTAAATGTCATGTAAGTTCCCACTGTGAAGCCTGTGACTTGGGCATTTGCATTCATACCCAAACCACCCCCTCCCCGGGCACTTTCCCCTGCAACCGCAGATGCAAAACCTGTCGCTTTACCTCCACCCTCGGCTTCATCCAAGGACCCAAACAGCCTTTCCAGGTGAGACAGACGTTCTCCTGCACCTCCTCCAACCTCGTCTATTGTATCCGCTGCAAAAGATGTGAACTTCTTTACATTGGTGAAACCGAACGCAGGCTCAGCGAACGTTTCAATCAACACCTTCGCTCAGTCCGCCGTAAACAACCTAATCTCCCGGTGGCCGAGCACTTCAACTCCCCCTCCCACTCCGAGTCTGACCTTTCTGTCATGGGCCTCCTCCAGTGCCGTAGTGAGGCCGGACGGAAATTGGAGGAAAAGCGCCTCATATGTCGCTTGGGCACCTTACAGCCCAGCGGTATGAACTTCAAATGTTAGATAGTTCCTCTGTCCCTCTCTTCCCCTCCCTCTTCCCAGTTCTCCCTCTATCTTCCTGTCTCCACCTATATCCTTCCTTTGTCCCGCCCCCTGACATCAGTCTGAAGAAGGGTCTCGACCTGAAACGTCACCCATTCCTTCTCTCCTGAGATGCTGCCTGACCTGCTGCGTTACTCCAGCATTTTGTGAATAAATACCTTTGAATATAACCATATGTTCTTTCTTTCTGCATTCTTTGCTGCATTTAGTTTAGTAACATTAAGCAATCCATAAACGTTTCAGTAAAAATACTTTTTGTAAGAATGTCAAGGCATTAAACTGAATATTATTTATATCAGAGGACGGGCATCAACGGATTCTCACTGAAATGCAGGCCACGATAGAGCTCGGTCCAGTCCAATGTATCAGTACTTGTGCTTAATTAATTTGGAATTCGTTATTTATTCAACCTTCACCACCTCTATAACTGAGAGAATTACTGGGTTACTTTGAGGCCAATTACAAGTCAACCACACAGTGAGACTTGTCAGAGGCCAGATTTGTACACGGGGCAGGGGGCAAATTAAGGGGGGTGGGGACGGCAGAAGCAAATGTTATTGATGAGAAGTTTGGATCAAACATTTTCTTATTGGATGGCAGAGCAGTCTTGAGGGGCCAATTAGACCCTTGTGCTCCCATTTCTTATCTTATGTAATCTTTGCTTTGCAATTGTTGAGTGTAATGCACATCCTCTGCGAGGCATCTCTGCTAGAATGCCGCAGATACTTCAGTAGATACGTTGATGATGACTTGAAGCTCAGCCTAGCAGCTTGCACAAATGTAAAACCTGTGTCCTGCAGTTCACTGCTGAGATTGGCAAATCCTTGCTTCTGAAGTGGAGGCAGAAGACCCGCTGCGGACCTTTCACCGTCCGGCTCGGCCTGGAACGTGGCAACTTCAACAGCCTGACCGCGGGAGAAGACGGCAGGGGAAGAGAAAAGACATTCTAGCCTTCCATCACTGGTGGAGACTCACTGTGATGGATGTTTCTTTTTTTTGTTTTGTGTTGGTTTGTGATTGTGTGTGTTATTGCTTATTTTTATTGGTCTTATTGTTGGACTGTGGGTAATGGAATTTCGTCCAAAAGACTTGTTTTTTGGTTGCTGTCAGACTGCACAATCAGCACTGCTCCCAGCAGACCAGTAAATAAAGATAATTACCGTTATTTTATTTTTTATGAATGAATGCTTATTTATTTTTGCTATCCACTTTGCTGCTGTAACCCTCCAAATTTCCCCGTTGTGGAATAAAGGATTATTATTATTTCCTGGTGTATGAAACACAATGTATGACAAGTAATTAAAAAGGCTTTTGGAATGTTGACCTTTACTATAGGGTGTACACTATAAAAGTAAATACATTGTGGTGTAACTTTATAGGATACAGCTGAGACTATATTTAGTGTATTGGATACAGTTCCTGACTCTACACTTAATCAATGTTATACTTCCATTAGAAGCAGTTCAACAAAGGTTCACAAGAGTATTTAGTAGATTCGGTGGTTGTATAAGAGGGTGTAAATGTAGTTTACACTCTGTGGAGAACATAGAATAGTACAAGGGGTAGGGGTATTTAAGAATAAGGGATAGGCCAGTTAGAACTGAGATGAGGAAAAACAGACAGTTGTGAATCTGTGGAATTCTCTGCCTCAGAAGGCAGTGGAGGCCAATTCTCTGAATGCATTCAAGAGAGAGCTAGATAGAGCTCTTAAGGATAAGAAAATAACTGCAGATGCTGGTACAAATCGATTTATTCACAAAATGCTGGAGTAACTCAGCAGGTCAGGCAGCATCTCGGGAGAGAAGGAATGGGTGACATTTCGGGTCGAGACCCTTCTTCAGCTCTTAAGGATAGCGGAGTCAGGGGGTATGGGAAGGCAGGAACGGGGTACTGATTGAGAATGATCAGCCATGATCACATTGAATGGTGGTGCTGGCTCGAAGGGCCAAAAGGCCTCCCCCTGCACCTATTGTCTATTGTCTATTGTCTTCAACAAAGGAACAGATGGTTCAGCCCACAATGTTTGCGCCAAACTGAATATTTCCACCGTGGGAAAAGGGTCTGTCTGTCTACACTGTCTATGCCTCCCATAATTTTATACACTTCTGTCAAGTCTTCCCTCAACCTCAGACTTTCCCGAGAAAACAATCCAAGTCTATCCAACCTCTCCCTGTATCTGAAACCCTCGATTCCAGGCAGCATTCTGGGAAACCTCCTCTACACCCTCTCCAATGCTTCCCCATCCAGAACTGCACGCAATACTCCAAATGCAGCCTAACCAACGTTCTATAGAGCTGCATCATAACTACAAGAAGTAATCTATTGAGGCACATAAATTCTGAGAGGGATTGACAGTGACGGAAGTGAAAAGATATTTCTCCCTGTGCGCTTATCGAAATCTAGGTTCAGAGTAAGGAATCATCCCCTTAAGATGATGATCAGACATTTCTACACTCATAGGAGGAAATTATGCATTTGGGAAGGTAAACCAGGCCATGATGTATACAGTGAATGGTAGGGCCCTGGGACTAAGACTAAGGATATTCAGCTTGTCTCAAATGACTCTTTGTAATATCTATAAATGCACCATAGAAAACATCCTAACAGGATGTATCACATCTTACTTTGGAAACTGCTCTGCCCTAGATTGGATGAAACAGCAGAGAGCTCTGGGTGAAGCTCATTACATCACACAAACAGGACTCTCCCCCTCCCCTGTCCCATTGACTTTATCTGTTCTTCACGCTGCCTGGGGAGGGCAGCTAACATAATCAGGGCCACTCACACCCCTCTTTCCCCCTCTCCATCAATCAGAAGATTGTGTAAGCTTGAAAGCATGTAAAACTATATTCAAGGTCAGTTTCTTCCTCCGCTTGTCAGATTCTCGAATGGCCCACTGACAACCTAAGGGATGTACTCCAGATTCCTCCAATCTACCTTGTTGCAGACCTTGCAATTTAAAAATAAATCTGCACTTTCTCTGTAGCTGTAACACTACTGTATATTCTCCACTCTGTTTCCTTTCTCGTGGCACTACCTGTTGTACTCATGTGCAGTTTGATGAAGGAAGGTGAAGACGGTGTATGGCAATCATGCCTTCATCGACCAAAGGATAATGGACAGGAATTGGAACATCTTGTTATAGTTAAAAACAGCATGGATAAACCGCACCTAGCCTATTGTGTGCAGATCATGTTGGTACATTGCAGGAAGGATGTGATAGACGGTACATTTGCCAGGACTGGAGGCCTTGAGTATAAGGAGTAATTGGATATGCGGGGTCTGATTTCCCTGGAACAATGAAAACTGAGAGGTGATCTTATGGAGATTTATAAAATTACTAGACCAAGTGGACCCGTTGGGTCAAACTCTCTCCTGCGGGCCTCTCCTGGGGCAACTCTCCCCCAACTGACGATCCTGCGGGCGATGCCCGTTGCCGGGCGGGGAGTGTCTCCCGGAGCCAGCCGTAGGCAGGAGAGGGGGGGACAGGGAACGGGAGAGGGAGCCACTCATCTCGGCCCCATGCCGCCAGCACTGCAGCCAGAGCGAGCCGTAACACTAAACAATGTACCATTCTTCATTTCCTTCATCAACACTTGACCGCTTTGACCTCTTGTTTTCACACCTTACACCGCCAAGTCTTTGGACTCTCTCTCCCCTGACTCCCAGTCTGAAGAAGTGTCTGGGCCCGAAATGTCACCCATTCCTTCTCTCCAGTTGCTGCCTGTCCCGCTGAGTCACTCCAGCATTGTCTATGATGGGACGATGTAGTGTCCAGCAAAATGGACTCCAAGTCCCAGAATCCCACGGCATGGTCCGTGCGCATGCGCTGTGTCGCCGTGTGGAGCACTGTGGGCCGATTTGACGGAATCCCACAGCATGGGCTGTACGCATGCGCAGCGTTACCACGAGGTGCACTGTGGGCCCGGTGAGACGACAAGCCCCAGAATCCCACGGCGGGGTCCTTTGCGCCTGCGTAGTGTCGCCGCGCGATGCACTATGGGTCGAATTGGACTACAAGTCCCAGAATCCCGCGGCGGGTTCTCATCGGCTCTGGATTGTTGTTGCTGTCATGGGGGAAGGTTACCGGTGCGGGCCGGCAGCGCGGCCTGAGCCTGGGGCTGGAGGCCATCGTGCGTCCGCTGTAGAGGAGCAAGGATTAGTTGTTGTCAGAGGCGACCTACAGTGTTGAGGTGCGCGGCGTTACCCGGGCAACCTGACCTCTCTGGGCCCCGTTCTGTGGGCAGGAGCATCGGGCCCGCTCTGTCTGGTTCACCCGGCCTGGGCGCGGCCAGGAGCTGACAGCAAGGCACTGCCTGGGCTTGCAAAGCCTGGCTCCCGACCTAGGGTACACTGACACGCCAGGGTGAGAGCCACGGACCGTGCGGAAGGTTGCAGGGGGAATCTCAAAAGGAGGATGAATGGGCGAATGCAGCAACTAAAATCCCAGAGGAGAGGGGTGGAGGGATGGTGTGATTAGGCAGAATGTCTGAAGAAGGGCATCCACCCAAAACATCACCCATTCCTTCTCTGCAGAGATGCTGCCTGTTCCGCTGTTACTCCAACATTGTGTGTCTATCTGGGCAGAATATCACCCGTGCTGATATAAAGCAGTTGTGCTCTCCAATGTTTTGTTCCATAATTCAACGTGAAAGAAAGCCCTTCAGATCTACCACATACCGTGACTGTTGTAGGACTGTTCCGTGTGCCTAATTCTTCCTTTACCTTCATACCCCGTTCGTGTTTGACCAACTTTTGAAAGTTACTGATAAACCTGCACCAACCACATTTTGGGCATTGTATTCCAGATTACAATGACTGCATAAACCGAAATGTTTCCTTCTCTTTGTTTTCACATGAGATTTACTGATCTTTATTTTACTATTTAAGCTTTTAAAATCTCCACTGTACTTGCACCGAGGAGCACAATCTCAGCTTCTCCCCCAGTCTCCCCATATAATTGAAATAGATACCTTACTTTATTAATTCTGGTATAATTTGGTCTATTTTACTTTGAAAGGCAAAGGAATTATTACAGGCTCGTCAACCTGGCTCTGCAGTTCATTACTGCAAACCTCTGGTGAGGCCTGGATGGTGTTATCTTGTTATACAGCTCGTTATACACTTTGGTGAGATTTTATGTTCAAAGTAATAGCAAGGTAAATCTGGCTTGTTATAATGGGTATTTCAGGGAATGGCAGGTATATTGTGAAATATCTAAAAGTTGGGTATTTTGATCTGCAAACCTTGTAGTTATGCTCCTGGCCGTAATGTTTTAAGTTACTTACAATCTTTGGCTATTGCTTAGAAAACTTGCCATAGAAAGCATGGAAAATATTCAGAAAATAACCTGTACTTGTAGAAAAGGAGCTATAATTTCAGCTCAATGATCTTGCATCAGAATAGGGAAACGTTAGATATTTCTGACCTGACTAGTGGTGGCCTTGGATTCCATTCCTTCTAAGTTGTAGCTAGAGAATTGATGGGTATAATTTCTCTACCCATTCCTGCATCATTACGAATGATTTATCTTTGGTCATTAGTTGTCAGCTACTCGTTGCCCCATGGGAACACCATCCAGGTACAGAGTTCCACATGCACATTGATTTATCTCGGTGCACTCCCTTGACCTGCTCCATGTTCCAATCGCTCATGCTTTGTGTTTGAGATCAAGGACAGGAAGGCAGATATTTCCTAAAAACTAATTGTGCAAAGACAATAGCTATTATCTTCAAATGCTACAAACTTTATTGCCCAAACACATCTTCCTTCCCATTTCTGGCTAATGTTTAAGGTTAAGCAACATAGTTTGCATCCTTCCAATATGTGTGACCTTGAGGGAAACTTTCCCATGCCATATTACTTTAGTCATTTTTATTCTTCTGACTGTAATTTCCATTTTGGTCGTTTGCATTCTTCCAAATTTATAGCACACCTTTAACAGCGTAACATTGTCCATTTTCCACCCTGTATGTCTTTCTGCTGAAACCTTCACCTTTACCTTTACCTGCTCTAGATTTCACTATTCCAGTGTACTCTCTTTCTATAAACTTGAACTCTTCCAAAAATCTGTGTATAAATTTCCACCATCTTTTTATTGCTCCTGTGCTAAAAGCAAGCTATTGTAATTTTGAAATAAAACACAATGCTAAAAAATAGTCGGCTAGTTTGGCAGCATCTATGCCGAGGAGAACAGAGTTAATGGTTCAGGATTAAATTCCTTCCATCAAAATTGGATAAATTAGAGTTTTATGATGCAGGGAGGAGAAAGGAGGGCAAAAGCACCTAAGTTAGTGGTCTGAAGAAGGGTCTCGACCCGAAACGTCACCCATTCCTTCTCTCCTGAGATGCTGCCTGACCTGAGTTACTCCAGCATTTTGTGAATAAATACCTTTGATTTGTACCAGCATCTGCAGTTATTTTCTTACACTAAGTTAGTGGTTGAGTGGCAGGCAGGTGGGGTAGAGTAGCTGATCCTTTCCATGCCTACTGGAAGATCAATCCTGCGCTTGTAACCTAAACTATCTTCCAAATCTGTGCTACCCTGTTTTTATCATTCTTGTTTCTAAATCTCTTACTGATGTCTCACCCCCCCTTGTCTAGGCAACCTTTATACTAGCTTGGTAACCATCCAAATTCTCTGCATTTGGCCAATTCTGATCTCTTGTCTACATATCTGGTGTTAAATACTCTCACCTAGCCCCTAAACATGTAACTTCTAAAATCCCTCTCCATCTTTAATGTATTTTTAAATTTGCTTCAGCATCATATTTTGTTTCTCTTAGGACTTTGGAACATCTTTACTATGTTAAAAGTTGCAAGCAGTGCTATTTGCATGCATGGGAATAGCATTATTCATTTTCCTTTTTTTCCATCCTCTGCCACTGGATTAGATATGCACCACTTGTGAAGTGGTTGTTTGTACAACTGACCGAACGTATTTTGACTTTCCCAAAGTTATTCTTGCTGCACCTCCCTACCCGTGTTGATGGATATGCAACTACTTAATATGACTGGGACAGATCAACGCTTCATAGCTGTCTTTGTTTTAGTATTGTAGAATTTGTCCCCTCACCATTGTTCCAGGACCCTTGTGACAATTGAAGGTCATAAATACTGGGTAATCAGAGCTGATCTATAAAAGCAGCCTTGCCATCAGAAGAACAAAACAAATATTGCTTTTCGATTTGGTTAACACATTTTTTCTTTTTGAAGTTAGACATTGCTTGATCACAGCTGCAATATGGACAGGATTCCAGTGTCGACTGTTGAGCTGATCTGCTTGGGGTCCAGCTTTGCATTTTCTGGGTTGTTTTACTACTTGTATAGAAGGAAAAGAACAACCGTGGAAGTGCTGAAGGTAAGAAATATATTTTTCCAGTTGTTTTTCTCATTCCAAAATATTCTTGGTAGTTTAAAGTCCTTTTGATATAAATGGGAGGGCATAACTAGTGTAATTGTGACTAAAAACACTTCCACTTCCTTGAATCAATACTCTGTAAGCATGTCACTTGACTCACTTTTTGTTTTGAACCTTGAGAGGATTAACTGGACTGTTAAATGCCCACATTTTTGTTAAAATAATTGAGTCATAGAAATAGAGTGACACTGTTTGGAAACAGGCCTAAGCCTAACTAGCCATTCAGCCTAACTTGCCCACAATGGCCAACGTGTCCCAGCATACACCAGTCCCACCTGCCTGCATTTGGTCCATCCCCCTCCAAACCTGTCCTATCCATGTACAACAGATAGTTGTTGACCAATGTTGTGCCAGTGGTGTATTATGGTTGTAGCGGGGAATGCTTTTCAAACCATACAGATGACATCCTTTTCCTGACCCCTAATTACTTGGTGATTTTCTGCAATATAATTTTTATTTTCTTTAGAGCAACTAAATATTCCATCTCATTTATTTCACAAAATGCTGGAGTAACTCAGCAGGTCAGGCAGCATTTCAGGCAAGAAGGAATGGGTGACGTTTCGGGTCGAGACCCGAAACGTCACCCATTCCTTCTCTCCTGAGATGCTGTCTGACCTGCTGAGTTACTCCAGCATTTTGTGAAATAAATACCTTCGATTTGTACCAACATCTGCAGTTATTTTCTTACACTAATTTCAAATTCCTGATCAGGATTGAAGTTGGCATTCCAATTCTTTTGAATGTGTTCAGCCTGGTTCAGAATGTAAATGAAACCTTGCTCAGCTTAGAAATACTAAAACAGTTCATGTAATCGTGCACCAGCAAATGGTGGTCTTTGGCATCATTGATCACACAGACATTGTGGGCCAAAGGGCCTGTTCCTGTGCTGTACTGTTCTATAAAAACCTCAGGAAAGTCAGGCAGCATCTGTAAAAAGAGAAAGGGGTAACATTTTAGGTCTCAGAACCTTCATCTTTGTCCCTGCATGATTTCCACTTGTCCCTTATTTCGGCACCTGCATTTTCTTTTATTATCTTCATTTATATCATTGTATTTTTCATATTTGTATAAATTGCTGCATTTTTACCCTAAAATATAATATGTTTTGGAGCATTCGGAGCCTTTTATATTTCTTTAGTCTGAAACATTTTAATTGACCTTTAATTATCCCCACGTCTCCAATTTAAAAAAAGTCAGTAGTTCTGCGTGGAATTTCTAACTTTTACCTCTGCAACTACTTGAACAGTACATAACATAACATAACATAACAACACTTTATTGTCACTCGGCACAACACCGAGCGAAATTTCAGCAGTCACACAAAATACAGCAAAAAGAAAAGAACACAGGACACCCGACCCCAACACAAACATCCATCACAGTGACTCCAAACACCCCCTCACTGTGATGGAGGCAACAAAACTTCCCCTCTCTTCCCCCCGCACCCACGGACAGGCAGCTCGACCCCTACCGAGGCAAACGACACGCACAGCCCCCGCAAGGGGATGGAAGGCCCCCCGGCCGAGCCGCCCCGGGCACCGAAACGTCCCGCGGCCACACCGGGCGATGTTAAGTCCAACGGCCGAGCCGCACCGGGCACTGAAACGTCCCGCGGCCGAACAGCGCTGACGATGTTAAGTCCAGCGGCCAAGCCGCACCGGGCACTGAAACGTCCCGCGGCCACACCGGGCGATGTTAAGTCCAGCGGCCAAGCCGCACCGGGCATTGAAACGTCCCGCGGCCGAGCCGCACCGGGCACTGAAACGTCCCGCGGCCACACCGGGCACTGAAACGTCCCGCGGCCACACCGGGCACTGAAACGTCCCGCGGCCACACCGGGCGATGTTAAGTCCAGCGGCCGAGCCGCACCGGGCACTGAAACGTCCCGCGGCCGAGCCGCACCGGGCACTGAAACGTCCCGCGGCCGCACCGGGCGATGTTAAGTCCAGCGGCCGAGCCGCACCGGGCACTGAAACGTCCCGCGGCCGAGCTGCGCCGGCAATGTTAAGGCCCGCAGCCGAGCCGCACCGGGCACTGAAACGTCCCGCAGCCGAGCTGCGCCGGCAATGTTAAGGCCCGCAGCCGAGCCGCGCCCCGGGGAAGAGACCTAATAAAATAAAGGTTTCCCCCCGCCCCACCCCCCCACCCCACCCCACACCCCCACCACACACCCCCACCACACATACACAGCCAAAAACAGAAACAAAAACCATCCCAACACCGACACAAACAAAAAAAAAGAAAAAAAGACAACAGACTGCCAGAGAGCCGCAGCCGTTAGGCGCAGCCAACTCCTCCTAGCGGTGTGACTCGCAGTGTGACCACAGCAGGACTATTGTGGGCAATTGTGGTTTCCTTAATAAACTAGGCTGCAATGGCAAACGAGAACATCGAATAGTGCAGAAAGTACAGCCGATAATGTTTGTCCTCAACATGATGCCGTTAATCTCCTCTGCCTACACATGATCCATATCCCTCCATCCCCTGCAAATCCATGTTTAAAAGCATGTTAAATGCTCCTAACATGATTCTACTGCCACGCTCTGCTTAAAACAATACTTGCCCAGCACATCTCCCTTAAACTTTCCCTCTCTCGCATTAAAGCTCTGCTCTCTAGTCTTTGATATTTCCACCCTAGGAGAAGGATTCTGTAGGCTACCCGATGTATGCATCTCATAATCCCTCAACCTCCGTTGCTCTGGAGAAACAGTCCAAATTTGTCCAATCTCTCCTTGTAACTAATACTCACTAATTGAGGCAGCATTCTGGCAAATCTCTTCTGCGCCTTCTTGAAAGCCGCCATGTCCTGCAAGAGGGAGGCATGAACCGCATGCACTACTTCAAATGCGGCCTATCCAATATATTATAAAGCTGCAGTGTGACTTCTTAAGTCACGAGGGTGCAGCAAAAACTAACCAAACTTGTTAATCGCATCAAGGATTATGTATCTCTCTTTTGCTTGTCTTGTGCTCCTCTCTCTCCCTGCTGTCCATTTCCATGTTCATCCTGGCTGGTGCCAAGTAATCAGCACTTTAAACTAATAACAAGGGTACTTTGTTAAATAATGAAGCTTTTTAGGAGTTTCTTAATAGTTTCTTACTGTTCTACGAATTCACCGTCTCTAAAACGTACTGCACCAAACAATGTTGCAATACAGCAGTTGGTTATATCATCGATTCTTAAGGAGTAATCCATTAGGTTTCTTTGTGCCACACTTCTCTGGGGGGAAAAATGAATAATAGTACAATAGAAACTGAATAGTTTCATTAGATCTTGTTTCTTTTGGGTAAGGATATGGAAGAATGTGGGGAAGAGAATTGAAGTGAACTTTACAAATATCTGATTGAAAAGATAGACTCTGAATGGCACACTCTGTTTTCGGTATCAGTTTTAGAGATTCAGCATGGAAACCGGCTCAGCGGCCCACCTTGTCCGCTCCGACTAACAATCGCCCACTCCGACTAACAATCGCCCACACACTATTTCTATTACACAAGGGACAATTTACCGAAGCCAATTAACCTACAAACTCTCACGTCTTTGGAATGTGAGAGGAAACCTGGAGCACCTGGAGAAAACCCACGTGATCACAGGGCGAATGTACAAACTCTGCACAGACAGCATCCCATAGTCAGGATCGAATCTGGGTCTCTGGCACTGTGAGACTGCAACTCTACCGCTACGCCACCGTGCTGCGCTCTGCTTCTGGATTTCCCCCATTACATCATCCATTTCTTTCTTTATAATTAGGAAGCCCCACAATTTCAGATCAACAAGCAGTTGGTGGAATTTCTTAAAGCCACTCCAGGAAAATGTGTGCAGTATGCTGTTGTAGAAGGTGAGTCCATTTTGATTTAATATTGAAACTTTCAGCTTTGTGGTGTGAAACGTGAAGTGATGACGTATGGAATGGAAAGCTGTTTCCTTTATGTTTTACATGCTGGCAGTAACAAGTTGAAAATCCATTAAGATGTCCTTTTTTGTTGGGTACCCTTTTAAGCACTGAAGACTCCACTTCCTTAATATAAGAGATCAGGGCGACCAATCATCTTGGCATTACAGAAACAAAATACTAGATGAATGGTCATGTTTCTGCTGATTACACTAATCAACACTGTTGGGCAACAGAAATTAAAGTTTCATGTAAGCCTAAAATTATTATTTCTAAGATTTATTTTGTTGAAATTTAGCACACATCTGTACTTCAAGTGTCACTGAAATCCCATTGGGTTTTGTTGTTTAATTTAAAATGCCAAGATGAAAGATATCAGACTTGAAAATGAGGTATTTCAAATTTTGTTACAACTTAGTTTTGAGAATTCCCAGGAAAGTTAAATGATGCCTTTATGGAGTTCAAAGTTCACTATTTAACACAAGTGATTAATAGTGTCAGATGCTGGTTTACAAAGAAAGGCACAATGTGCTGGAGTAACTCATTTGGTCAGACAGCATCTCTAATGAATATAGATAGGTGATGTTTTGGGTCTTCCTGACCCAAAATATCACGTCTCTACATTCTCCAAAGATGCTCCCTGACCCACTGAGTTATTCCAGCACTTTGTAAAGCTCACTCTATTTTGTCTCAGTGCTGCCTTAACAACAAACTGAAAAAAATGGCTTACTATTGCACCAATGCAATTGTATTTTTCCATTGCCAATATGGATTTTCTTTTGTCTAATGTTGGAACTTCTGCACTTTTGGACTGCTATCATGCATGGAAGAGCAACAGCTAGTAGAGGCAGTCAACTTTCAGGCCATCAGCTCTGGCCTGTTTCAAAGGACGTCAAAGAGGTAAAGGAATCATTCGTCCTGTGACGACAGACTTTTTTTTAAGTAACCAACATTTTTTTAGTTGTGGGGAATGAGTTTCTTCAGGTTCATGAGATTGGATGGGGAAACCTGATTGTTTTTCCCATGGGCTTGTGAAAAATTGAAATCTGAAAACTGAGATTTTATTTTATTTTATTCGTGTCATCACACAAATGTTTGCCAATAGCAAGCAGATTTTAGTGCCGCAAAATGCTGGAGTAACTCAGAAGGGTCTGAAGAAAGGTCTCGACCCGAAACGTCACCTGTTTCTTCTCTCCTGAAATGCTGCCTGAACTGCTGAGTTACTTCAGCATTTTGTGATGCCTTCGATTTGTAGCAGCATCTGCAGTTATTTTCCTGCACAAATTTTAGTGCCATGTCGTTGGCCTCTGCAAGATCCTTTACAGTGCATGTGTCATGCAGCATGTCACAGCCCTGGAGATGTTCCATAGTCTGGAGGCCCCGTCCGCACTTTCAGTCTGAGAAATTTATGAACTTTAGTTAACCATAGAACAAGTATTATTCTTCATCAGTCTGAAGAAGGGTCTCGACCCGAAACGTCACCCATTCCTTCTCTCCCGAGATGCTGCCTGACCTGCTGAGTTACTCCAGCATTTTGTGAATAAATCGATTTGTACCAGCATCTGCAGTTATTTTCTTATAGTATTATTCTTGGCCAGTTGTAATACTGCTTTCTGCCACTAGGTAGCATAAATGTACTGCTCAATACAGTTGTAAGATACCAGGCGAAGAAGCTTATTTGAAGTGAGGTTTTGAGTTTATTTAACACTTCTCTATTTGAAATCAGCTGAAATGTATATAGTAATTCCTGAGAAAGTGTGTGCACTGTTTCACAATTTGCCATCGCCTCCATTTAAAATACATTATTTAATTGATTTTGCAATGTAGGATAAATTATACTAATTTCTCTACTCTCTTCAAAATTACACCTTTATATATATGTATATGTATGTGTATATATAATCGCCTCTGCTAGCATATGATCCATATTCCTTGATTCCCGACATATCCATGTGGTCATCTAAAACCCTTTTAAAAACCACTATCATATCTGCTTCCACTATCATTGACTCCCCTCCAGAGAATATTGATTCTCTTCCAGTTTGAGTGCAACCAATCCCCCTTGTTCAGTTCCCGCTTGCCCTGGAAGAGAGCCCAATAATTCATGTATCTGAATCCCTCCCTGCTGCACCAGCTCCTTAACCGTGTATTAAACTGCACAATATTCCTAGTTCTTGCCTCACGACCTGGTGGCACAGGTAATATCCTGAAAATTTAGATTTAGAGATACAGCGCGGAAACAGGCCCTTCGGCCCACCGAGTCCGCGCCGCCCAGCAATCCCCGCACACTAACACTATCCTACACACACTAGGGACAATTTTTACATTTACCCAGTCTTTGGTGTGTGGGAGGAAACCGAAGATCTCGGAGAAAACCCACGCAGGTCACGGGGAGAACGTACAAACTCCGTACAGACGGCACCTGTAGTCAGGATCGAACCTGAGTCTCCGGCGCTGCATTCGCTGTAAGGCAGCAACTCTACCGCTGCGCCGCCGTGCCGCCCGAAATTACAACCTTTGCAGGTCCTGTTTTTTAGCCTGTTACCTGAATTCTCTTTGCAATGCCTCATCTCCCTACCTAACGATTTCAAAGGTAACAATGTGGGCCATAATCTCCGATTGCTCATCTTCTCCCATCAGAATATAGAGCAGCTGCTCAGACATTTTTGATCCTGGAGTCAATGCACTTTCCTTGAGTCTTGCTTGCAGCCGCAGAAACGCTTGACTATAGCGCCCTCTATCACTATTTCTTGCCTCGGCTTAGACCTACCCTGGTGTCCAACAAAACCAGACGTTGCTGATGTTGCTATTTTCCCCTTGGAGGTTATTCCCCTACTTCCCAACAGGTTCCATGTTTGTAGCGGACATTTGAGAGGGAGGTGGCGCGAGGAGACTCCTGCATAATGTGCCTACCTCTCCTGGCAGTCACCCATATATCTGGCTGAACCTTCAGTGTGGCCACCTTCCTGAAAGTACTGTCTATAACCTCCTCTGCCTTCTTTATGTTCCTCTGCATCCAACTGTCCCTCCAATTGATCCGTGCAGTCTAAGAGGAGCTCTAGCTGGACAACTTCCTGCAGACATTGTCGTTAAAGTCACAGCCCTGCTCCCTGATTTCACAAGCCTGACTGGAAGGTCATAACATTTCACTGCCTGCTATAGCTGCCCCTATTATGCATAAAATAAATCCGGTAGACTTGAGGAAAAGTAAACCTTAAACTCCTTACCTTGTCCTTACTTTGATTCTGCGCGTATTCTTTACTGATGCCCGATATTCACCAAAGTTGCACTTTGACCTCTGGCAACACTTCCACCTCAAAGCAGTTCCTCTCAAAATGACGGCTCCAATATTTCTGTTCCATTGGAGGCTGATTCCCTTTAACTTGCTGCTAAGTCAGGCTGTTGGGCCTAAAAAGCAACAAATCCTTACCTGCACTTGAACTTTTAAACTATTCTGGCTTCTCTGTGCCCTCACAAAAAAATAACTGCAATCTTGAACTGTAATGAGAATGAAAATGTTAGGATAAAAATTAAATTGTAGCCATATCCCAATCCCAGTGGCAATCAACTATATGTTTACTGCATGTGCTGGAAATATCAACCACTTATTCTACTCTTTAGTGTTGTGATGATCTGGGACTAATTTGAATTTTATGCCAACTATCCATTATTGAATAAACTGTAAGGTACGTGATTTTCATTAATATTTAAATCTTAAATTTCAAATCCCAACTCCCAAACAGGAATTACTCGACCAGTTGGAGAGAGATTACGTAGCCATTATCAAGCTGACTGCACAGGTGTAATGCAACGGCTTATTTTGAAAGAGCACAAACTGATTTGGAATAACTTAGCCCGGAGTTGGTATGTGTCCACAATATCCAGTGTTTATTAAATGTTTTAAAATTTCTCTTTGATGTCTTGATATTTTTATTTCGCTTGAAGGTTATTTCTAATATAATTTTAAATGATATCACTTTTTGAGGATTTGAAAATTTATATCTCTGTGATGGCTGTAAAAAAAAAAAAGGTTGTGTTTTGTAAAGACTCCCTTAGTCTCGTGGCATTGCTGTGCAATCAATCTCCTGTGCCTGGTTCTATTATTTGGAATCCAACGCAAAGTTATACTCTGAATTCCAATTTGTGTGAGAATTGAAGCAAGCAATGCCATCTGTTTTAAGAGCTTTGTTTTTATGACTGAAGTGCTTAAGTTTCTATCCTTCTGAAAGAGTTGTTACTAGCTGCATTAAAATATGGTGGCCACTGTCAATTATGACTTTCAAAGACTGGCAGTCATAACGTTCTGTGGTTACTGTGACCGTCTGATTTCATATAAAATGTCAAATTACGATTTTAAAAAGAGTATTCTTTTTAGTGCAGAAAATGTGGTCATTTTTGTTGCTTCAAGAAAAAGTATTAGGACAATTTTGCCTGCATTTATTATGCTACTGATATGAATGCATGTCATTTGTGGAGACTGGTCCATGTCTTGGCAATACGTGGCAAATTTTTGAATATACACCAGGCGGCTGTCCATAGAGATGCAGAATTGGCAGACTAAATTGAATCTTTTATTCTAAGAACCAAATGTACACAAAAAAATTGTGTCATGTACTCACTTCAAACATTTCTTTTCCGAACAGGAGCGATAGTGAACGTATTATACATGAAAGAGTGAATGTCGTGCCCTTTGACCTGATTTCTCCTGAAGGAGGAAAATGTGCGGTTCATGTAATCAACCCTTTGGAAGCATCAGGACCACAGTTTGAAACGATATATGAACGCTTTCACCAAGCCACACAAGGCTTCACTGATATCATTGGGCACTACCTGAGCGGCGAAAAGCCCAAAGGTTTCTTGGAAACTGAAGAGATGGTCCGTGTCGGGGCCACTTTGACAGGGATTGGAGAGCTTGTTTTAGATTCTGACAAGATGATCAAACTGCAGCCCCCTAAAGATGGTCTGGAATATTTCCTAAGTACCATGGATTTCCCTAGCATCCTGAAACAGCAGGAGTCAAGTGTTAAACTGTGGAAGGTGTTTACAACCATCTGCACTCTGACTGGTGTTGCGATAATCATGGTCGTCCTGCACAGGATGTACCGGGAGTTCAATGAAAAACAGGAACGGGAAGAAATGAGGAGGAGTTACGAACGGTTTAAAGAAAGTAGACATGCCGCTGGGTTGACATCAGTTGGTGATGAAGATGATATTCCAGCAAATGCCTGTGTGATTTGTCTTTCTAAACCGCGGGAATGTGTCTTCCTGACCTGTGGGCACGTTTGTTGTTGTTATGATTGTCATCGAGCGCTCCCCACACCAATTTGCCCAATTTGTAGAAGTACCATAGTCAGAGTAGTTCCCCTTTACCAAGCATGAATGTATTTCGTACAGCCCAAGTAAATCGATCAAGTGCCTTTTAACTGCAGTCCTGTAATCAGAACGTCAGGCTGTTGTGTTTTGTGCAGTGGTTTCTAAGACCATATCATCATTGTAGTAGTGTGTTAATGTGCAAGGCTCCTCTGCATTTGTCACTGACCTGCCTGGCACAAGGGTTTCTCAATATGTGATCCTACCCACTCTCCAGCTCTAATGCTTTGCTGATTTTTTTTCAATTGGAACACACTTTAGTGCTCTTCACAAAACATCCCAAGAAAGATCTAATCAAGTCAGTTAATCTGGAGTGATAATGATGCTAGTTGAAAATTTTGACATGGCAGTCTTGTCTCATAGCCATGGAATACATTTGAAACAATGAACATAACTAGCTAGTACTTCGCCATATTTCATGGTGTTACCTCACCATTACATGTTTACTTTAAAAAGCAAAAATGCACATTGCAGAATTCTGTAGTGACTTTGTCTTGGGGTGCAGCTTGCATTTATTTCCCTGCATGCTACTTTGGTTAATGTTTTGACTTCATAAACCATTTAGTGAATATGCTTTTCCAATTAAATATTTTCCTTGATAATAAACACTGTAGAACCCACAAGTGAAACTGGAAACGTGAAGGATTAAACTAGTGTTTTAGTTTCACAGTTCATCTTAATTTTTTTGCAAGCTAGGAATGGTACATGGTAAACCCAATAGGTTGGTATTTGGTACCATCAGAGGTGGGCATCTCCAATTCATGACCTCTGATACATAAAATGAAAATTGTCATTCAATTACTTTTATTTGCAAAACAAATTGACGATTTCCTATTTCTGTGATTTTCTTTCTACTTTACTGAAGTAAAGTGCATTTCACTGGTAATAGGACTATCGAGTTAACGCTGAATAAAGCACTCTTAGCTGCTGGGGGGAACACATAAATGCAATAAAAGAAAAGTATTTGAAGGGAATGGAGACCAAAAGAATGAAAATCTGATGAAGATTAGTCAGAAAAGTGACCTTTTATAAAAGAGTATAAAGCTCCCTGTAATTTTAAACTTGTCCTTTTAAGTGTTCCACTTACAACTGCTTGGTTATTGCAACATAGTGCGCACAGTTCTTTACCTCACCAAAGTTCGCTGCTATAATTGCTGGTGGCTCATTTGCATTAGTTTCTGACAACTCAATTAATAATTTATTAAAGGAACAACAGAAACCAACAAATCCTTCCCAATAAAGTAATCTTTCAGAACTGAGATTTGATGATTGCATTTGATTTTTATAAAGGTAAGCAGGTAACTCTTGTTTTGGGTAACAAGCTTTTGAGTATGATTTAATAGATGGGTATATAAAGGTTTAAAAACTACTTTACTGATTATTTACGCAGTTCTAGCATCTTGTGATGGACTACCTTTTCACAAAAATGCTGATGAGAACATATCGGATTCAGATTAATTTATTTTCAAATTCAGCAGAGTACAATGTAATTCCTGTAAGTCCTGGTTCAAAGCAGTTACCGTAACGGGTTGAGATGCATCGTATTAACACATCACTGAAGTCTCACCTGTTCAGCACTGCCTTCAACCACTGACCGTCACCTCACCTTCTGTCTCCTTTTTCTGTTCGTTTATAAATTTATCTATTTATTCACTTCTCTATGTTCTAGTAATCCCTGTAAAGCGTCTTTGAGTGTTTGAAAAGCGCTATATAAATGTAATGCATTATTATTATTATTATTATTATCTGTAGAGGTTTAAGAGAATCCTTGTGGCCATGCTCTATCTTAGATGCCTAAGAAAGTAAATATACTCGTGTACTTTCTTGAGAGACATGTACTTTCTTGAGAGACCAAGCTAGGTTCCTGCCAAGTATATAACATGACTGCCAAATAATTTGAAGCCGTTGACCATTGCTTAAGCAGGTCTGTTGTGTTCATCCCCTTGCTTCCTTAAATCAATAACCTTTTTTGTTTCGTTGGTACAAAGAGCTAGATTGTTGTTGAAGGTTTATGATCTGTTTCCTATACATCATGTCATTGTTGTCGATCTGGCAGGCAGCAGTGGTATCATCGGTAAACTTGAAGATTGAACATTGTAACTGACAAAACAGTCATGAGTGTGCATGGAGTAGAGCAGGGGACTGAGCATTAAACCCTGAGCAGCACCAATGTTGAGGATCAGAATGGAAGAAATGTTGTGACCAATGTTGAACTGAAGTCTGCTAGTCAGAAAGTCCAGAAGCCAGCTGCAGATAAAGGCCCCAAGGTCAAGCTACAGAAGTTTGGGGAAGAGCTTGTTCGATATAGCGGTCTTGAAGGCTGAGCAGTAGCCAATGAATAGTATCCTGACATGGCTGTTGTTATTGTCAAAGTGATCCAGGGCTGAATGTAATGCAAGGGAGATGGTGTTCCATTTACTGTATGCAGATTGCAAGGGGTCTACATTGTCTGAAAGATTAGTGCAGGGTTGGGACCATTACCAATCTATGGTCAATGTTAGAGCCACTGGGCAGTAGTCATTGCAGGAGGTCACTAATTGGGGACTGAAATGGAAGACATTTCCTTAATGGATAGGGCCATTGGACTGTTGAATTGAGAGGTTGAAGATGTTGATGACGACTGCCCAGTTGATTGCTGCATGATTTCAGTTTTATCTTTGCAAATCCAGATCTTAATTCTGCCATTGAGATGTAAGGGACAGAGCAAGTAGGGATTGGGGGAAACACGGCTTGATGCTGTTCAAAATGAGTGTAAAAGCATTAAGCTCATCTTGCAATGGTGTTATTGCTAAAGAATTGCCCAAATTCCAACTAGTGATGGTATTCAGGCCTTGCCACAGTCTTTAGTTTAGTTTAGAGATATAGCATGGAAACAGGGCCTTTAGCCCACCAACAGTCACCCATACACTAGTTCTATGCTACACATTAGGGACAATTTACATAAGCCAATTAATCTACAGACCTGCACGTCATTGGAATGTGTGAGGAAACCAGAGCATCTGGAGAAAACCCACACGGTCACTGGGAGAATGTACAACCCTGTACAGACAGAACCCTGAGTCAGGATGGAACCCGGGTATCTGGCACTGTAAGGTAGCAACCCTTATCGCAGCACCACTTTGCCGCCCCTAATGCCGGGCATCCACTTGATTGAATTGAACCTCTGGCTCATTTTTGAATTCTTTCTTGGTATCCCTGATAGTCGTGCAAAGATCACACTTAGAGTTTTGTACAGTGCAGGGTCATCCTTCTTGAAGCCTCGGATCTGGACTTTAGCAATTTGCCTGTTCCTCTAGGGTTTCTCTAATCTACCCTAATTGTCTTGGTCGGAATGCTGTTTTCAACACTTTTCTATGAAATTGGTGATAATTGAAGTATACTCTTTTGGGCTAAATGAAGTGGCCCTGAATATGTGCCAGTCCACTGACTTGGCTGACCGGAGCAGACCCCCAGCCTCCTCAGACCGCTAATATATTACTTTTATCGTTGGTTTCGTGTACTTCAATCTCTAAGACAACAGAAACTACACCGATATGATCAAACGGAATGAAGGCAAAGAATGAAGCGATGGCTGTGGTCTAGAGTATTAACACTACTCGTGGGGCAGGAGACATGCTGATGGTAGTTGGGGTGTGCGTTCCTGAAATCTGTTTGAAACAATTTTTTACTCTTTTTATTTTTGGTAAGTTTTAAAAGTATGTGTTAGTGTTCTCTGGTTTGTTTTATGTGGGGGAGGGGGTTGGGGGAAACTTTTTTTCAACCTCTTCCCTTGCCGGAGGTGCGATTGCTTTCCGGATCGTATCTCCGGTCGCTCTGTGGCCTAACATCATGGAGCTGGAGGTCTTGCCTGGGACTGACTTTGAGCCCACGTGGACTTAACATCTGAACGTGTGATTCCTTGCCTGGGATCGACGCTCCAACGTGGCCTGCGGACTTAACATCAAGGAGCTCGCAGTCTTGGGTTGAGACCGGTCGGGAACTCCAAGCTGCACGAGGTTCGACAAGCCCCGACCTGGGGTAGATCACCGGCGCGGGGAGAGTTGAGACCCCCTCCCTCCCCATGCAGGAGCTTGATCACCCCGACGAGGAAGGCCACCGACGGTTACAGGAGTCAAGAGCGTCCAGTCAACGGAAGGTTAGAGACGCCTGACCGCTGGACAAAGAAGGGAGAGATTGAACTTTTTCCCTCCTTTCATCACTGTTAGGAATGTGGAGGAGTCACTGGTAAATGGTCATGTTAAAATGTATTTTGTGTCCTGTTGCTTTTTAGGTGTCAACGTTTTCCATGTCAAGAGTCGACAACAGAGTATATTTCAGCTAGTGCCACCCTGGCATTGGTTAATGTATGCTTTATAGATCACTGACAAAATGGTTGAACTGAATTCCCTCGGTAGTTAAAGAGGATGACACTGTGATTGGGTTTTCCAGATTACGGGAGCAAAATCGGGCTAAGACCATCACATCAGGGCACCACGAAGCATTGATGAGATAACAAATGCTGCTGCCTTTCTCCTTGCTTGAGAATTCTGTACCGTCCATAAGCTAAACGGAGAATCCCTTGTATGGTATGGCAGGGTCAGTTGAGTCATGGTGAGCCTTGCTTCAGTGAAACAGAACACAGCAACTCCTGATCTTTTGAAACATCAGCCTTGTTATCAGCGATTCAAGTCTGTTCTATAAAGCCCCCACCTGGGGACACCCACTCCCCACACATTTATGGTCTATTTGTACATTTGTGTCAGTAGAGTCAAGTTTGACATCGATTGGTAGTTCCAAAAGCTGTCTTGTTTTTCTGACGGATAATCTCTCCTTATTATCTATCATAGAAGGCTGTTTTGAAAGGTATTTCACAAAGAATACCACCACTCTCCAGTGGTAAGCTTGACATTGTAGCGGCTCCTGGTGGTGAGCCACACAAGGTACATAACCTTCAGCTCGTCAGAGGTCACGAGGTGCCCCGGGGGGGGTGTGGGTAGTTTGGTGCGGGCGGCAGATAAGAGAGTGAGTGGAGAGGGAGTAAGTTGATGTAGTGAATTAAAGTGGTGTCGGATAAACTTGGTCTGCTGCTTCGTTCTCGGACGGACAGCTCTGTGTCTGCTACAACATTTTCCGGCCTACATTTGCATCCACGGTCCATCCTAATGAGCTTTACAGTCAGTGAATTCTGAGATGCAATCAGTATCTTGCAGACATACATGCAAGACGGTTTGAGCAGCTACAACTCCAAATAGCTTGTGTGCTGGTGTTAGTTCAGTGGTGGGTGATAGGACGAGCAAATTAATCTTTCCATCCAATAAATTCAGGAATCCCACTCCAACTGAGCCTCGGTCCATACACAATAAATGCTGGCTGTGTGCCAGCTTTTAGAATTTCCCAATGATGTCTTGACTTTCGCTATAAGAAATTATGTTATAATCTTCTGATTTCAGAGAAAATATTTAATTAAATCAACGTTACATTTTATGATTTGGCATTGTATTTCTAGGAAATTTAAATCAACATTTTTCATGTAAAAAACTTTTCAAGTTTTTTACATGAAAAATGTTGATTTAAATTTCAAGTTTCAATTTAACTTTCAAGTTTTTTAAGCATGTATATCATTTCCTTTTTCCACAGTTTTATAGCACCCACTTTATAGCTTCCCATCGTTCCCCTTCTCTTTTCCTAAATGCCACCCAATTGTGTACTTCCCTGAAAATTGCATTCTTCCTGTCCACTTCTGCATCTTGAAATCACTGACCATTTTATATTCAATTTCTAGATCTCCTGATGTACATAATCTTTATCTCCACCTTTGGATATCCTTGTCCTCAACAAAACTAACACTCTCTCACCTGCCCAAACGGTTCAATTCACTTAGTTTCTGTTCCTAGATGAAATTCTTTCAGAGCTGGCTTGCGGCAATTGAACCTGTTTTTTTAAAGTTTGTTGTAGGAAGCAAAAAGGCTTGTAACTGCCGTTGAGGTAATGCACTTGCATGACGGATTTAAATATCTAGTTATTTGCAAAGTTTTAGAAAGTTGATGGATCTAGATTGGTTACAAATTATATACTTCAGGGCCCCCTCCCCCAAATTGCTGGAATTAACCAGTTTTATTTTAATTTTAATCAATCATGCTTACAAGAACTGATCTTTGACAACGATCCCACACTGAGTAAAACTGCTAATTCCAGTTGCAAAGATAACTCCTGCGACTTTTATTCAGTGGAAACCATGACCTCAAAGCCCTGGTTCCACCGCCTTCGGTTTTAACGAAATAAGAATCTCATGATCCACTCTGTCATGAAGATTCGGCTGTCAGGTTTCCTGCACCTGCCGTCTCACATTTCTTATTTGCCTAACTTCTGATATTCCCGCTTAACCACCACCAAATTTGCATCTTTCTGCGATTTCTCTCATCTCCCCACAATCTATTTGCAGATACATCTTGTTGATGGGTTCTATTTCTTGCCATCCAATTCTATCCACAAGAAATTGCAGCAGATAGTGGACGCATCTCAGACCATCACACAAACCAACCTCTCGTCTATTGAGTAATGTGTAAGAAGGAGCTACAGGTGCTGGTTTAAACCGAAGATAGACACAAAATGCTGGAGTAACTCAGCGGGACAAGCAGCATCTCTGGAGAGAAGGAATGGGTGACGTTTCGGGTCGAGACCCTTCTTCAGACTGGGATAAGGGAAACAAGAGATATAGATGGTGATGTGGAGAGATAAAGAACAATGAATTAAAGATATACAAAAAAGTGACGATGATAAAAGAAACAGGCCATTGTAAGCTGTTTATAGGATGAAAATGCGAAGCCAGTGCGACTTGGGTGGGGGAGGGATAGAGAGCGAGGGAATGCCGGGGCTACCTGAAGTGAGAGAAATCAATATTCATACCACTGAGCTGCCTAAGCGAAATATGAGATGCTGTTCCTCCAATTTGCATTGAATCTCACTTTGACAATGGAGGAGGCCGAAGACAGAAAGGTCTGTGTAGGAATGGGAAGGAGAATTCAAGTGTTCAGCAACCGGGAGATCAGGTTGGTTCACACGGGCTGAGTGAAGGTGTTCCGCAAAACGATTGCCCAGTCTGTGTTTGATCTCGCCGATGTAAAAGAGTCCACATCTTGAACAACGGATACAGTAGATGAGGTTGGAGGAGGTGCAAGTGAACCTCTGCCTAACCTGAAAGGACTGTTGTGGTCCCTGGACAGAGCCGAGGTGTTGCATCTTCTGTGGTTGCAGGGGAAAGCATCTGGGGAGGGGATGAGTTAACCAAGGAGTTGCGGAGGGAACGGTCTCTGGGGAAGGCGGAAAGGGGTGGAGATGGGAAAATGTGGCTAGTGGTGGGATCCCGTTGGAGGAGGCGGAAATTTGAGTATATTTGTATGCGAAGGCTGATGGGGTGGAGGATATGGACTCGGGGGACTCTGTCTCTGTTGCAACTAGGGGGAGGGGGAGCAAGGGCGGTGCTGCGGTGTACCAAGGAGACATGAGTGAGGGCCTCATTTATAATAGGAGAGGGGAACCCCCATTCCTTAAAGAAGGAGGACATCTCGGATGTTCTAGTATGGAACACCTCATCTTGGGCGCAAATGAGGCGTAGACGGAAGAATTGGGAATAGGTGAATTGGGAATTGCATTCTCCCTTCTATTGACTCAATTTATACCTCAAGCTGCCTCGGCAAGGCCAGCAGCATAATCAAGGACGAGTCGCTCCCTGGCCACTACCTTTTCTTCCCTTTCCCATCAGACAAAAAGTTCATAAGTGTGAAAATGCACACCACCAGATTCTGAGACAGTTTCTTCCCAGCTGTTATAAAGCAATTGGATCATCCTACTGCAACCAGAGAGCAGTGCTGAACTACTTTCTACCTCAGACGATCCTTGATAAGACTTTGAAGGCTTTACCTTGCATTAAACATTGTTCACTTATCATGTATCTGTACACTGTAAATGGATCGATTGTAATCATGTATTGTCTTTCTGCTGACTGGTTTGCATGCAACAAAAGCTTTTCACTATACCTCGTGCCACTAACTGAACTGAGCTATTTCAATCTGATTCCATTTGTTGGTCAATTTTCCTTCCTAGACTTTGTGTCAGTTGATATCCCCAACTGTTCTCTCTCATCTACTATCCCACTGGCTGCCATTTCCTCTAGTCAGTGCTCCAATTCTCACGTTTTAACCTTCAGTTGCCTCTGATCTTTGAATGTCTTTAGTAGCCTCCAATATACGCACCTGCAAGTCCTTATTTGAATTCCTCCAAGCTGATTTCCACATAATATTACATTGTTTTTGTTTGAGATTTAAAAATGATCTGCCTTTGGCACTATTTGATTAAATGGGTAATGATCAAGCCGTTATTTTTGATCTTTGTTTTACCTTCTGTCCGATCTGACTATTTATTTCCCTTGGAACTCTGTTGCAAATGTGTAAGAAATGAGGGAGGATTAAAACTAGATGAGAAGGTGGGGGTAGGGGCTTGCCTAAAATGTTCTGAGCATACGAATTGCAACCACAGAGTGTTCTCCAGTTATGAGTAAATAAGAATGAAAGCTGCTGGGTTTGGATATCCAAACAAGGATATATTGATGGTGGAAAATGTCAAAACTACCCTAGTCTTAACACACAAAACCATATTGGACCCCAGATTGCGTTTGGACACTGTCTATTCCATCAGTAAATCCAACTGTTTCCACATTTTTAACATTTATTTTGATGTGGAAACACAATTTGCATTTAAGTTTCAGAATTGCCTGACTCTTTTTCAAATGATTTTTCATATTGAAATAGTGGATCTTTTTCTTCCCATTTCATTGTACTTGATGTTGACAGACATTATGTAATAATTAAAGAAAAGTTTAAACGCCCACTTTTGCAAAATGCACTTTTATTCTATTTTGCTAGTTCACAAACGGCTCCTCTTTATGAAGCATAGCTACACCACACCAACAATATATATTTTTTTTCTTCAGTGACATGGTGTTGATTGTAAATAGGTTTTACTTGGCCATTGACTAAAGAGTTGTTTCTTCTTGCTATTCAAAAAATATATATTTAGCACTATTGCGAATCACTTGCTCTTCCTTTTGCTTTGTCATAAAAACTACCATTAAAATCAATTTTTAAAAAACCTGTTTATTGTTGGTATTTTGAATGATGCAATAATATTCATGTTTTTCTTGATCAAGCCTAACATCACAGTTCTCCATACTAAGATTTATTTCATAAGTCATAGAAGCACAAGTAGGCCATTCAGTCCAACAAGTCTGCTCTGCCATTCAATCATGGCTGATCCATCTTTCCCTCTCAACCCCATTCTCCTGCCTTCTCCCCATAACCCTTGACATCCTTACTAATTAACCAACCTGAAAAAGTCCCTTTATTCCCACTCTTTGCCTTCTGCCATCCATCCTCCCTTCCATCCATGCTGGTATCTTCCCTATAATACCAAGGGATCTCATTTTCTTTGCAGTCTCACGTGTAGCACCTTATTAAAGATTTCTGCAAATCCAGATAAGCAACATTCACTGACTCTCCTTTGTCTATCCTCCTATAAATTTGCTCGAAGAATTCCAACAGATTCGTCAGGCAAGATCTCCCTTTCACAAAACCATGCTGACTTTGGTCTTTTTTATCATATGCTTTGAAGTACTCGGAAACCTCTTCCTTTATAATGGACTCTCAAACCTTACCAACTACTGAAGTCAGGCTAACCGGCCTATAGTTTCCCTTCTTTTGCTTCGATCCTTTCTTGGGCAGCGGAGTAACATTTGCAATTTTCCATTCCTCTGGAACCACTCCTGACTCTAGTGATCCTTGAAAGATCATAACTAGTCTCCAAAGCCACCTCTTTCAGAACCCTGGGGTGTAGTCCATCTGGTCCAGGCGATTTATCCACCTTCAGACCATTCAGCTTCACAAACACCTTGTCCTTAGTAATAGGCACTCCATTAACTTATGCCCTCTGACTCTTTTGAATTTCGGGCCCATTGCTGGTGTCTTCCACTGTGAAGACTGATGCAAAAAAACTCTGCCATTTCTTTATTCCCTATTATCACTTCACCAGAATCATTTCTGTGGCCCAATGTCCACTCTTGCCTCTCTCTTACTCTTTATATGTGAAGAAACCTTTGCTATCCTCATGTTATTGGCTAGCTTACCTTCATATTTTATCTTTTCTTCCCGTCTTGCCTTTTTAGTTAGCTTTTGTTGGTTTTTAAAAAGGTTCCCAATCCTCTAGCTTCCCACTAATCTTTGCAATATTGTCCACCTTCTCTTTTAGTTTTATGCTGCCTTTGACTTCCCTTGTCGCCTCATTTCTCCCCTTAGAATATTTCTTCCTCTTTGGGATGAAAAGATCCTGTGTCTTCTGAATTATTTCCAGAAATTCCTACCATTGCTGTTCCATCGTCTTTCCTGCTAGGGTCCCTTTCCAATCAACTTTAGCCAGCTCCTCCCTCATGGCCTGTAATTACCTTTACTCACCAATAATACCGACACATCTGATTTCACCTTCTCCCTCTCAAACTACAGGTTGAATTTTATCATATGGGCACTACCTCATAGGGGCTCCTTTACCTTAAGCTCATTGATCAATTTGGGTTTGTTACACGATACCAAACCAGAATTGCCTTTTCCTGAGTGGGGTCTGGTTTTGCTGATTTTACCAGTCTACCTGCATTTTAAAATCTCCCATGGTCACTATAACATTGCATTTCTTACATGTTGATTGTATCTCCTGAAGTAATTTGTTGCCTACATCCTGGCTACTGTTCAGAGGCCTGTATATAATTCCTAGTAATGGCTTGTACATTCTTACAGTAGCTTTGGGATATATTTGGTGATTGAAGTCAACTTGAAGTGAGGTGGGCCATTGAATTACCAAGTCCCTAGATTAATAATGCTAGACTGGCTTGTCTGATGATTACCCAGTTAATGGTTATATTAGATCAATTAGTTTCTTATATTAAATGCATGTCCATTTTTTAATTTCCCAGCCCGTAGGAAAATAAAGCTTTTTATTTTGAATTCTTTAAAAAATTTAGAGGGCAAAATCTTTTTTTGTTCATTTAAAGATGAACTGAACTTATTTGCTACAACATAAGTTTCTGGATATTCCGGTTATACGATAACAAATCATCATAATTATGACCAATTGTAGTAATCCCAGCCAGTTTTCCTATCGTTTGATACATTTCTGTTAGCAGCAAATCTTTTTCTGATGGGAAACGACCTCATTCTTTCTCGACACTCCATGTTCACGATCTGCAGAATATTCCACATTTATGTCAGCTGTTTTAGAATGTGGTGCTTTGTGATTTTTTAATTTGTAAATATGGCCCCCTTCTGCTCATAAAGAGACAGATGGATGTAATGCTTCTAAACAGTCGTGCACCATTCCCGGTAGCCAGGAGCAGAAGATTGCGGGCTCTGATTAGGTAGATCGTGTGGAAGCAGATGGAGATAGGTGGGAAGCTGAAAGTACAAGCAGGGAAAGAAATTAAGAAGCCGGGAGCAGAGGCACACAAGATCAAACAGAAGTGATTTCCACTGGTGTCCCAAAAGTGAAAGAATGTTAAAATACCCCATGGCATTGGGACTCTATTTCAAATTATGAAGTTTCCTTTACAAAGCATTTTGAAATAATTTAACTCTTCAAGTGCACTGTTTAAGTTTGCTGCCTCCTCGTTTCGATCAGAACTTCATGCGTTAATTTTCCCTTGAGTGAATGGAGAGGACGTACAACCTTTGGGCCTTTCAGCAACTGTTTTTCATACAGCAGCTGGTAAATGAGAGAAACCTTCCACTGTTTCTCATTGCGAAGACATTGTGAAGGGTGACCAAATCCTATGTCAGAGTTTTGGGTTTAAGGAGTGTTTTAATGGAGGAGGAAGAAGTGGCAAGGAAGTAACATTGTCGATTGAAAAATGCAGGGAAGCAATCCCTGACATGGAACGGGATGCACTTAGATATTTAAGCATCATACCGGAATTTGTGGTTTAGATTACAGCATATTATAAAATGCTGACATGGGTATCTCTGTATCCATTCATACACTACGTGGATGTCCCATCCTGTGGATAGAGCAATCAAGGAAAAGCTGCTGTACTGGTGGTGGGGATATTTTAAGAATACATTCAAGAAATTTCACTTAAAAAAAAAAAGAAAACAGGGGAAGTGAATTAATTTAGATTCAAATTCTTGGGTTTATTATGTATGGATTTGAGCATCCTTAGATATTTAGAAGTGTTTGGCCATTTGCAACCAGAAACACAGCTGTGGCCGGGCAGCGGAGGGCACAAGTGAAAATCAAACAAACAAGGAAATATACATTCAATCTGTATTCCAGTTTAACACCTGCTTAGGAAAAGACGCTTATTTTTAAAAGATTTTAATCAACTGTAAAGCAAAAATAAAATCATGCTCTACATGTTAAATTGGAATTCAAACTGGACTGCACTGTTCCAAAACTGATTTCCGTCGAGGTTATGTGGATGTGCAGATTGAGAAGATCAATTTCCATTCTCTGCAAATAAACCAGTACATGGTGATTTGACGCTAGCTGTAAACCATTTCCTCATCAATCTACCTGTAATGGCTTCAAATTGGCCACTGAATGTCAATGAAAGGATGGCCAAGTCCATACATAATAAACCCAAGGATTTGAATCTGAATTAAATCGCTTCCTTGTTTTCTTTTAAAAAAGGGAAAGTTCTTGAGTGTATTCTTAAAACATCCCCACCACCAGTAAAGCGGCTTTTCCTATCTGTCCATGATAGGTCTATCCATAGGAAGAGACGTCAATGAAGTGTATGGATGGATGCCTATTAGGTTACAGAGATACTGGTGTCAGCATTTCATAACCTGCTACAATCTAAACCACAAACGGTTTAGACCACACCGATATGATGCCTTCCCACAGTTTCATAAAAGGAAGTTACAAAACGTTCTGTGAGTACAACTGTCCTTTTTACATCTACCAACAAACTCGTGCTGCGAGGGAATGGAACTCCGCCTATTCTTTTCCAACTTCAATGTCTTTCTGCCAATCCGACCTCACACACCAATGTGTAGTAAGGAACGGCAGATGCTGGTTTACACCGAAGATAGACACAAAATGCTGGAGTAACTCAGCGGGACAGGCAGCATCTCTGGAGAGAAGGAATGGGTGACGTTTCTGAGCGTCTCAACCTAAAACGTCACCCATTCCTTTTCTCCAGAGATGCTGCCTGTCCTGCTGAGTTACTCCAGCATTTTGTGTCTATCTCACAGGCCAAGGACTGGTATAGCTCCGACAGCAACTGATGGCATCCATCTGCCCCAGGAGTGCACACACACCATGTTCGAATGACACTGTTTATTTTTCTCACTATATTGGGTACTTGAATGTGATTTAAAATTTGTGTCTGCCATATGTTCATTTGCAGTTGGGTTGTCACTATCCAAACTCAGTTTGTGTAGGATTCCGAATAACAACAAACAAAGAAAAGTCATCTTTGGTTATCTCGACTGGTCTGAAGAAAGGTTTGGAAAAAGGTGCATGAAAATCTTTTGGACCATACAAATCTCCTCAGTGAAAACCATATGTACTATAATAGGAATAGTATCATAACATGGACAAAGATGGATTTTATTGCAACATCTCTGTTCATGTAATCAGTGCAATCGGTTACACTAATCGGTTGTTACATCTATATACTAAAACTCTCGTTTGTTATCTTGTTTGTGACTGAACTTCAGCCAAAACGGTACACGATAGCGCGACGATTTTAGGCCCACCTTACTCACCATTGTCACTTTAGTGATAATGCAAGTAGTTTTATTGAAATCGGTGTTATATTTTTTAAGTTATTCATATTTTAAAGTTTGTTATGTTCAGCACGGCATAAAGATAAAGTACACTCACACGTGCGTTGCCTGAATCGCGCCAGCCTTTATTTACCCAGCGTTCTCGGCTAAAGGAACACCCACTCATTAACATGGCACATGAATATGCATGAATACATTACACTGCTCTCCCTTTTTTTAAAGTATTAAATCCAAGTATTCAGTTACAATTTTGGTGTTGTGATACTTGATTTAAATCAATACTTTTAACCATATTTACAAATTTAACCTAATTACTGGTTTGCGGTTCCTGCCTGATCGTTTAACAGTAACAGGTGCAACAGGCGTAACAGTTGTATGTGTAGACTCAACTGTTTGCTTGTTTGGCTCTATGTTAGTACACTGACCTTGACGAGAGAAGTCTGTTTCTTTATCTGTACTAACTGGATTTTGTGTATCAACCACAATAGTCTTTTCTAACTCACTTTCAGATGAATACTCAGGGATTAGGAATTCATGCTCAGTTTTTGGTTCATCTTTGGCTGGAATCATTTGATCCACTTGAACACTTTTGATCTTGTCTCCAACATCCACTAAGTATCTTTTTGTTCTACACACTTCCACTATTTTCCCAACATCCCATTTGTCTCGACTGGACTTGTTGGGAGGACTGAGCACACAAACTTGCTCATCTGGCTTGAAGTTCCTCTCCTTTTTGTGGAAGTCAAAGTGGTGTTTTTGACTTAACTGCTTTTGCTCAACTCTCGAGGCCAAATTGGGTTGAACTAGACTTAGGCATATTCTTAGCCTTCTCTTCATCAACAGTTCTGCAGGTGAATAGCCCGTAGTTGTGTGTGGTGTGATTCTGTACTTCAGCAAGAAACTAGCCAAACGATGTTTCATGCTGAGCCTTGAACTACCCTGCAAAACCTGTTTCTTGAGAGCCTCTTTGATTACTCTAACAGACCTTTCCGCCGCCCCATTGGAGGCTGGATGGTATGGAGGAACAAGTATGTGTTTTACCCCGTTACGCTGCATGAACTCTTTGAACTGTTCTGAACGAAACTGAGGTCCGTTATCAGAAACAAGTTCTTCTGGTAAACCATGACATGCAAAAACCGATCTCAACTCATCTACGGTACGCTCAGCAGTAGTGTTTCATCCCATATGCTTAGCCTCAATCCATTTGGAATGACTATCTACTAGTACCAGAAAATTATCATTACCCTTTTCACAAAAGTCTACATGAACTCTCTGAAACGGTCTACTTGGCCATGACCAGGGTTGCAGTGGTGTTTTTGGTGGTTTACTGCGGCAATTTTGACACACGCTACATTTGCTCACCAGTGACTCAATGTCACTGTCTATACCAGGCCAATACACAAAACTTCTAGCAATTGACTTCATGCTTACTATGCCAGGATGTTCGGCATGAAGTTCGTACATAATCTTGTTTCTTAAAGACTCTGGTTCAACCACTCTGTAACCCCACTTTATGCATCCCTGCTCACATGATAATTCATGTTGTCGATTATAGAAAGGCTTCAGTTCCGAGTTTGATCCACTCTCGACTTCAGTCCAACCATTCAATGTCTGTTCATAGACACTGTTCAGCACAGTGTCCTTCTCTGTTTCAGCTGCAATTTCTGTTGCAGTCACTGGAAAGTCTTCATCTACGACTTGCAGTGTGTAGATTGAGTTCTCGCTTCCCACATCAGAGTTCTCATGGGGCAATCGGGACAACGCATCTGCGACTGCGTTGCACTTGGAGCTTCTGTACTCCACCTTGTAGTCATACTGGGACAACAGAATTGCCTAGCGCTGCATCCTTGATGCCGCCATGGAAGGTATAGCTGACTTGGGACCCAGTATCGTGAGTAGTGGTTTGTGATCAGTCACAAGGGTGAATGGTCTGCCAAGTAGAAACTGGTGGAATTGATTCCGAACACAATGCTGAGTGCTTCCTTTTCTATCTGTGCATAGTTGCGCTCACTTGGTGATAGGGTGCGGGAGGCAAAAGCAATAGGCTTTTCCTGTCCGTCATCCATTACGTGGCAAATCATTGCACCTACACCATAACTTGAAGCATCACAAGCAAGTTTCATCTCGCGCGTCGTGTCGTAGTGAACAAGGAGTTTGTCACTTGTCAGGTTTTTCTTGCAGATGTCGTATGCATGTTGATGTTCCTTTCCCCACATCCAATTCTCATCCTTTTATAACAGATGATGTAGTGGCTTTAGCACGGTTGCTAAATCTGGAAGGAATCGTGCATAGAACTGCACCATCCCAAGGAATGATCGTAGCTCTGACACATTGTTGGGCTTTGGAGCATTCGCAATTGCTTCAACTTTCGCCTTCACAGGGCGCAGTCCGTTGGAATCTACTTTGAGTCCAAGGTAGACCACCTCTGATTGTGCAAATGCACATTTGCTCTTTCGTAGTTTGACGTTGTGGCAGTTCAGTCATGTGAGAACTTGCTCGAGTATCTCCAGATGTTCTTCCATGCCCACTGTGAATATCCGTAGATCATCCTGGTTGCACACACAGTGCGGAATGCCTTGCAACATTTTGTCCATGACGGACTGAAAGATTTTCGGGGAAGATTTCACACCATAGGGCAGCTTTGTATATGAATACAAGCCCTTATGGGTGTTGATGGTCAAGCACTGCTGACTTTCTTTGTCAACATTGAGTTGGGCATAATCATGAGACAAATCCAGCTTAGTGAAAACTCTTGCTCCGCTAAGTTCTGCATACAGAACCTGCGAGGTTGGCAAAGGATACTGTTCGTCGTCAACAGCTTGGTTGATTGTGACTTTGTAGTCACCGCATAGTCGAACAGTTTTGCCAGCCTTGGGTACAGCCACAATTGGCGTTGCCCAGTTGCTCTGGTCTGTCTTCACGAATACCCCATTCCGCTCCAACCTGTTGAGTTCTTCCTCCACTTGTTGCTTAAGCGCATATGGTACCGGTCTTGGTCGACAATACACAAGTCTCATATCTTGCTGCAGTCGAATGTGTGCAGAGTATTCTGTTATTCCCGTGTAACTATCAGCAAATATTTCAGCATGTTTGCTTACGACATTTTCAAGACGTGATTTGGACACATCAATGCTGAAAATGTTCTTCCAGTCCAATTTTATTTTACTCAGCCAATCCTTTCCAAGGAGGGTTGGTTTATTTCTGTAGCTGGCCACTATGATGGGCAGTGTTACTGACTGTCCATTACACTGAACTTTACAATTCATTTGTACGCACGTCTCCAAGGCTTCGCCGGAGTAGGTTCTCAACTTGACCTTACTCTCGGACAATGGTGTCTGTGAGAACTTTGTTTCGTACAGGTCTTTGCTCATGACCGAACAATCTGCTGCCGTGTCAATGCACATATCAATTAACTGTTCATTAACCAATAGTTTAATTCAAAAGTCCTTGTCTTGGCTGGTTGTAGGCTTATTGACATCAGTTGCATGAATGATGTACAACCCAAGTTCATTGTCATCCGGGTTCATCTCTAAGTTGTGAACTCTTTTCTGGTGTTGTCGTGTGTTTCCCACTTTAAGCTTGGCCCGACATACTGAGGCGATATGGCCTTTCTTCTGGCAGTTATAGCACTTAGCTGTTTTGAACTGACAGGATTGGGATGGGTGATTACCGTTGCAACGATAACAACTGGCTGCACTCGGCTCCCCGCCATATTTCGGTTTCAGTTTGGCCCCTTTTGGATTGGCCATAGGCACTGCTTTGTGTGTGTACACGGCCACTGCAGTATGTGGTGAACGAAACTCGCGAGCATTCTTTGATGCCATCTCCATCATAGTAGCAATCTTGCATGCTATCTCAAATGTAAGATCAGGAGTGCTCATGAGTCTGGACTGAATTCGTTCGTCCACTAGACCACAAGCAAATCTGTCGCGTAGTGCGCATTCGACAAAGGTTCCAAAGTTACAGTGCAACGTTAAGTTTTTCAAGGCAACAATGTACTCACTGATTGTCTCGTTTTGCTTCTGGCTTCTCGTGCCGAATTTGTAGTTTTCAGCAATTTCCAGAGGCTCTGGGTTGAAGTGCTCCTCCAACTTCTTTATAATGTCACTGAAAGGCACATCTTTTGCCTTTATGGGCGCAAGGATATTCACGAGTGTGCCGTACACTTCAGGTCCGATCTCCGTGAGCAGAATCGCTTTCATGCGTTCACGAACGGCCTTGTTTGTGCAGCCCTCCTTCACCACTGGTCTCCGTGATGTTGTTTGCCATGAAGAACATGTTTGCTCTTTCTATATAGGAGCTGAACGGCTCTCTACTTTTGTCAAAGATGCCAAGGCTTCCGATGTAGCCCGTGGACGCCGCCATTTTGTCCCTCTCTTTTTTTTAAACAAAGGAACGAGGAAAGTTTTCTGCACAAGCTCAGATTTCCTGCCTGTTCTGGTGTAGCAAAGCACCTAAAACTTAGCAGTACAAAAACAAACTGTCTCCTCCACAATCCCGTCCTCGTCGCCAATTTTGTTATGTTTAGCACGGCATAAAGATAAAGTACACTCACACGTGCGTTGCCTGAATCGCGCCAGCCTTTATTTACCCAGCGTTCTCGGCTAAAGGAACACCCACTCATTAACATGGCACATGAATATGCATGAATACATGAATACAAAAGGAGGGGAGGGGGAGGGGAGGAGGAAAGGAAGGGGGGAGTGGAGGAGAGTGGAGGGGGGGGGTTGAGGAGATAGGGGAGTGTGGGAGGACAGGGTGGTGCACCAATGCAGGAGAGGTTTGGGCCCAACGGGTCTTCTTGGTCTAGTATCTTTATAAACCCTTGCATTCTTTCCAATTTCTCTCTTCAGTTGTTCTTTCGAGGCACAGGCCTTCGGCCTACTGAGTCCACGCCGACCAGTGATCCCCGTACACTAACACTATCCTACACAATAGGGACATACTTCAGTCATTTATGAATAATGAATTACTGTGAAGATTCGTCACTTTTATATATTGGAGTGCAGCAGATACTTTGCACGCAACAAGACCAAATAAACAGCATCTGGCATGAATAATTAAGAAATGCTAATTAGGACAGAGGGGATAACTCCATACTCTTCTTTGAATGGTTTAATTTAAGATTTAAAATTCATGCACATATAATAGATTGTTTACAAGCCCACTAGAGCATTAAATCAGTTGTGTAGGAAGAAAATTGCTTCATTTTAAGGACTGAGTACCTGCGCACATTAAAAAAAACAGCTTCTTAAGGGAAATTAGGAATAAACATTTATATGGGCATGGAAATGCAGTGATTTCTCCATGTGAGTGCTTCCAAGTTTAGGATTCCTGCACACCTTCTGAAATGCTGAACCCACTGGTTTCTTTGTGTAGGAAAGAACTGCAGATGCTGGCTTAAACCTAAGCTAGATACAAAAGGGTTTTGGGTCGAGACCCTTATTCTGAACGTCACCCATTCCTTCTCTATGGAGATGCTGCCTACCCTGCTGAGTTACTCCAGCATTTTGTGTCTATCCACTGGTTTCTTTGCTGTGATTTTGGGACTCTTCTTGGAGTCCAGTAGCAGAACCCACGCCAAGCTAACTCAGAATATTAGGCGTAAATTCACAAATTCTGTCACCATTGATTGCAAACTTAAACAAAGCAGGCATATTAATAGTGTGTCTCAACATAAACGGATTACAGACTCACAGAGATCATAATAGAACAGAGAAAGGTCACGATACATCAAATCCATGTCAGATCTGTGTGGACCAACCAGAGAGTACTATTCCTCCCCTCTAATCCGTAGCACTCCTTTTGAATTCACGCATTGTCACCACCCACATCGGCACCAATTTCCAGTTTATTAGTGCATTGAACGTTTATTCTGCATTTCCCTTGAATTACTTGTTCAAAATCATAAATTTGTGTTCCTCGACCTTGTACCATCAGCTAATGGAAGTAGCTTTTCTATGTCTAAAGCTCTCATAATCTTGCTCATCTCTATCAATTTTCCTTTTGTTCACCTGTGTTATGAGAAACATCTTAGCATTTTCAAACTGACCTTGGAACTAAAATCCCTCATCCTGGATTAATTGTCATAAATTGTGTCAGTATTGTAATGTCCCTTCAGATCTGTTAGTCTTGTGTCATGTTCTGTGTTTAGATTCTCATTTCAGGTCCCTTGACTTCCTGCCATTGTAATTGTCAGCCCCGCCTTGATTGTTTCCACCTGTGTGCCCTTACCTCATGTATATATAGTCCACGCCTCCCTTTGTCCTGTGCCAGTTCGTATTGTGATTCATGTGCTCTGAGTCGTAGTATAGCTAGTAAGTAATTTTTGTAACTAATGTTTTTGTAGCTGAGTAAGTTTAGAGTTTTTGGTTCGAATCGCAGTGTTCTTTAATGTGAAAATTAAAGAACGCCTTTATTTTCTCCAAATTGACTCTTGTGTGTGAGTCGTGCGTTTGAATCCAGTTCCTGTGTGCCCCAGAGCATAACAAGTATTCTCGCAAGAAGGGCCTGTTCCTGTGCTGTACAGTTATATGTTCCATGTATGTTTTGTATGAACCTTCCAAAATATGAATGACTTGACCTCAGACCTAAACAAGGCTTTATAGACTTTGGCATGACGTATTTCCTTTTGTACTTAAGACCTCTATTTATGAAACCCATGTTCCATATACTGTGTTTAATGGTCTCTCAATAGGTACACGGTGTCCTGTGGAGAATGACTGACTTCCTGACTCCACAAAGACTGTTCACCTACGTGGCCATATCTACTTGCCTGGATGAGTGTAGCTCCAAAGGTCAAGAAATGTAATGACATCTGAAGCAAAGCAGCTCAACTGGGGCAAAAGGTACAGCTGATGCTGTACACCTGAAGCAAAAACAGATTGCTCGAAGCACCCAATAGGTCAGATTTTATCCGAGCAGAGTCAATTTGTGTCCATTTAGGTTACACTTAGAGATACAGCGCAGACACAGGCCTTTGGCCCATCAAGTCCGCACCGACCATCGATCATCCTAGCACTATCCTGCACATAAGGGACAATTTACAGAAGCCAATTAACCTACAAACTGTAAGTCTTTGGAGTGAGGGAGGAAACCTGAGCACCTGGAGAAAACCCACGCGGTCATGGGGAGAACATACAAACTCTGTACCGACTGCACCCATAGCCAGGATCGAACCTGGGTCTCCAGTGCTGTAAGGCAGCAACTTTACTGCCACGCCACTATGACGTCTTTATGACAATTGGAAACGTGAGAAACAGGTGTGTTTCAAGTTTCGGAAAGGGAGAGAACTAAGAGATAGAGGTAATTTTTTTAATACTGAGAGTTGAGAATAGTACAGCAGAGAAACAAAAAAAAACAAAATAAAATTGAAACATTTACCTAAAATAAACGCAGCACATTTAATTGGAACTGCATCCACCAACTTCAACTCTCCGATGTGTATCGTCTACTGGATGCACTTCAGCAGCCTGTGATTTCCTCAACAATGTCTCCCAAACTCATGATCCCCACTATGTAAAAGGATAATGAGTGAATAAACAATCTGCCTCTCCGAGTTTGCAAAAGAATTTCTCATGAAAGGTCATTGTGCTTTATTTTTAGTGGTAGAGCATGTAATATTATGACAATTAGATTTTTGATTATAAACGTTTGGTTTAAATTTACGATCAAGATCACGTTTGCCATTGCTGCTCTTAAACAAACATATGCATCCAAAACTATATCAAATTATAATGAATTAATTATAACTGGTCTCAGGTATGCCAACACACTTGTAGAAACACACTGAAATCGCTGTATTTGTGATGGTGATATTGAATACTGATAGAATCAAAGTCACAGACATATTTTCTGCTTGATTCCCTGATCATAGAAGAGTTACCGGCTCAAATCTATTGTAATAACTGAGCACACATGTACTGTAACAAAAAATGCTGGAAACACTTGCAGATCAAGCAGCATCTGTGGAAAGAGAAACAGACAATATTTCAGACCGGAGATTGTAGTTTAGTTTAGTTTAGTTTTGTTTAGTTTAGTTTAGAGGTACAGTGTGGAAACAGGCACTTCACCCCATCGAGGCCGTGCCGACCAGCCATCCCCACACACTAGTTGGAGAGTGGGCAGGGAAGTGGCAGATGGAATATAGTGCAGCAAAGTGTGGGGGCATGCATTTTGATAGTTGGAATAAAGGTGGAGACTATTTTCTAAATGGGGTGAGAATCCAGAAATCGAGGGTGCAAAGGGACTAGGGAGTTCTGGTGCAGGATTCCCAAAAAGTTAATCTGCAAGTCGAATCAGTAGTAAAGAAATCAAAAACAGGGATGTAATGTTGAGGCTCTTTTTGGCGTTGGTAAGGCCACATTTGGAACATTGGGAGCAATTTTGGGCACCATATCTGAGGAAGGATGTGCTGGCTCCAGAGAGGGTCCAGAGGAGGTTTACAAGAATCATCCCAAGGATGAGTAGGTTAACCTATAATGAGTGTTTGTCGGCACTGGGCCTGTACTCGCTGGAGTTTCGAAGAATGAGAGGGGACCTCATTGAAATGTACAGAATAGTGAAAGGCTTGAATAGAGTGGATGTGGAGAGGATGTTTCCACTAGTGGGGGTGTCTAGGACTAGAGGTCATACCCTCAGAATTAAAGGATGTTCTTTTAGGAAGGAGATGAGGAGAAATTTATTTCATCAGATGGTGGTGAATCTGTGGAATTCTTTGCCACAGAATGCTGTGGAGGCCAAGTTAGTGGATATTTTTAAGGCAGAGATAGATAGATTCTTGATCAGTACGGGTGTCAGAGGTTTTGGGGAGAAGACAGGAGAATGGGGTTAGGAGGGAAAGATAGATCATTCATGATTGAATGGTATGGACTTGATGGGCCGAATGACCTAATTGTACTCCTATTCCTTATGACCTTATGAATAGCACTATCCTACACACGAGGGATAATTTACATTTTTACCAAATCAATTAACCTACAAACCTACACGTCTTTGGAGTGTGGGAGGAAACCGGAGCACCTGCAGAAACATAGAAAAACATAGAAAATCGGTGCAGGAGTAGGCCATTCGGCCCTTCGAGCCTGCAGTCACGGGGAGAAAGCACAAACTCTGTACAGATAGCACCCGTAGTCAGGATCATACCTGGGTCTCTGGCGCTGTAAGGCAGAAAGTCTACCACTACTCCACCGTGCCACCCTTCATCACCTTTATCAGAATTCCTAACGAGAAAACAAGTCCGTTTTCAGTAGCAGAGAAGGTGGGTGAGGAATGGGTAAAACAACTCTGATAGAGTGACATTGAATGAGTTAGAGACAGAAGGTTCATGAGTTGAATGCTCAATACAAAGTCTTGGCTGCCATCAGAGCGTCACTATTCTAGGAGTACAAATAAATATAATGCACAATAACTGACATTCAATTAGTAGAATTGCAATATGTATTGTTTTTGTTAAAATAAATTTTCATCAGATTGCTGTTTTTCAGACTCCAAAGTATTTGTCCACAGATGTTTTCACTCAGATTTTTTTTAGCAAGTTAAAGGAAAGGAAATTCCACAAAAAAGATATATATCATTACAGAATCAATACAACAAAAATAATTAATTAGAAGAACATGCTGGCAGCCATTCATGTTGCTGTAGAAATCATCTCTTCTCATATTGTACCTTAGAACATAGAATATAAAACAGTACAGCACAGAAACAGGCCCTTTGGCCCACAATCTGCCTGCACCCTGAGCAACATGTTCCAGGCACCCACGACTCTTTGTGTAAAAAACATCTGTCACAACTCCTTTAAAAGTAGCCCCTCTCACCGTAATACTATGTCCTCTATCCTCTGACCCTGGGAGATAGGTACTGACTATAGGGAATAGGTACATGCCTCCCATGATTTTATATATTTCTATCAGGTCTCCACTCAGCCCCCAATGCTCCAGAGAAAACAATCCAAGTTTGGCCAACCTTCAATTAATTTTAAATTACAAAAGGTCATTCAAAAAAGCCCGAGCACAGAAAACAAACGGCATCATTGATGTGTATTCGTATAGGATTCATTTCACCAATCAACCTGCTGGCGGTCATAGTGCTCGGCTTTACGTACCTCCACCAGCAGCGAATGATGCCTGATGCAGTAATCCAAACAACGTGCAGATCTTGTTGCTGTACACTTGCAGCTTCAAGAATATTGCTTTGTTTACTTTGCAAATGTGGCAGTGACTCTCTTAGTGGCATCAGTGCCAAACCAGGAAAACGGTAAGACTGAAAAGTCTTCAGAAGCTCTGGGTGTTTGTTCTCACCATTGGATCACTTATGATATCAGATATTAGTCACACTTTGTCTAAGAAGGCAGTTCAACTAATCCTTTTTTTGTAATACTTTCTCAGGCCCTTTCCCTGTTTCCAATTATTTAGGACATAAATGAAGGCTGTAATAATTGGGAAAACAATTCTTTCTTTGATTCCTGAAGGGAAAGCCTAGGGACCATAAACCTATCTTCACTGGCAGGGTGGAGGCAGAGAGAGTCAACAGCTTCAAATTCCTGTGCTGACATATCTCTGATGATCTGTACTGGGTCCAGCACATTGATGTGTTGACAAAGAAAGCTCACCTTCATTTTAAAGGACATGTGCAGGAAACATTTTTACACAGAGGATGGTGAGTTCCTGGAATGCACTGCCGTGGTTGGTGGTCGAGGAAGATAAGATAGTGGCATTTAAGAGGCTTTTGGATAGGCATATGTATATGCATGGAATGGAGGGATATGGATTATGTGCTGGTAGATAAGTGATGGTCCTGGCATCATGTTCGGCACCGATATTGGGTGCCGAGGAGGCTGTTCTCGTGCTGTACTGTTCTATATTCTAAGGTTCAGGAGCCTGAGGACCATTATCTCCATGTTTAAAAACAGCTTCTCGCTATCAACCAACAGGTTCTTGAAGCACACTGCACAACCATAAATAACCCTGCCTCAGCACAGAACCACCAAAACACAATATACATTGCACTACTGTAGTTGCTCTATACTTTGGCTTTTGCACTATTTGGGTTTAGTTTACAAGGAATAACTGATAATCTTTTGTGTATTTATTGTTGTTGCCGTTGTGTTACAAGTGCCTGTGTATCTGCAGCAGATAAGAATTTCACTGCTCTGGTTCAATCTGGTGCCTATATTAATAAACCGTCCTGACTCTCTTGAAAAGTGTGGACAAACACTCTGAAAATATGAGAGCTCTTTCATGTAACTTCTTTTTTAAATTCTAATGCTCTGCGAGATTAAAATGATTTCACTCAGTCTTTCCTTGAATACAGGCTTCCCGCTCTCAGTTTGATTGTCCACGGGAGCAGTTGAGTTGGCAATTCCTTTCTGAAAATAGTCATGACTTTCTGATGAAGCAAATAACAAAAATCCTCACCGACATGTCTCAAGAGATCCCACAGAACGATAGCCTTGTCGAAAGACAATGTGTAAAACAGTAGTAATAGCGAAATATGTTTGCAATAGTTTAACATTTTATTTCATCAGTTGCATCCAGCTTTCAGCAAAAAAAAATATTTTACAGTTTTCTCTTTTTAACTACAGCAGCGGCTTATGTATAAAAATATCCCAATGCCTTCACACAAAGATGGTCGGGAAATGAATTAGTTTCAAGAGAAATTTCAGAAGGGAGGGTGGTGGAGAAAATGGTGTGTCTGAGGAGATAATGTATGAGCTGGGGCTATGATGGTACATGGCTGCTGGTAATGTGGTGAAGAAATCGAAACAGAAAATGCTGGAAATACTCACCAGTTCAAGAAACAATCATGAAAGGTCATTGGGCTGAGACCTCCACTCGGCTTTTCTCTCCTCAGTCGCTGCCTGCCTTGATGAATGTTTGGAGTATTTTCTGTTTTAATTTCAGATTTCCAGCATCTGCAGTTTACGCTTTGCTTTTGGAATACAGTGTTAAGAATAGGAGGGCAAAAGGAATTTACAAGTCAGAAGCCACTATTTTCCCCACAGAATGTAGATAAGTTTATCATCCACCCTAATTGTCCTGGACCAGGTAACTTTCTCAGGCATTATGGGCCCAGAAAAGAGTTCACCATTTGCTATGAAGCCCATACCTGGGAGTGAGACATTTCCATCCCAAAAGGGCAATAATGGATCAGATGGTTTTCATGGCCGTGTGGTAGTTTCATGGTCACCATTCCAGAAGGAGATTTTAGAGACAAAGTAGGACAAAATAATGGAAAACTAGGAGATGGGTGGGAATTTTGGTTGCAGCTGTGAAAGAATGGCAACCAATGAACATCAATGAAAACAGAGAGAGTAGGCAAGTGGAGGTTCATTACGAATAAGACCAAGGCAACAACTCATGCAGATTAGAGACAGAGAAATCACCGAGGAAAACATTGGACTACTTAAGTCTTAATGGATGATGGATTCAGCAGAAAGTGGTTGAGGTCGGAATACAATTGGGCAGTGGGGCAGAAGCAGAAACGAGCAGTGATTGCAATGGGAAATAAAGGGTTGGAGATGTCGTTTGTGATTGAAGAGTTAAGGCTTTAAATGGTTTGAGGTAGTGTTTGAAGAGGAAAGGCCAGGATGAATGGTAGAGAGGCAGAGTTTCACGTGGGAGCGAAAGGCTGAGAAGTCACAGTCTTTTCAGCTTTTAACAGCAGGAAATTGTGGCTTATCTGTAACCAACTGTTCATGAAACAACCCTATGTCAGAGAAACAAATGTCTAAATCTTTTCTTCAACCAACTCCCTTGATTTAGGTGTCATTAATATAACAGCATTGATGTTTTCCCTTCAGCTACAGAAGAAGATTAAGAAGAGGAGAATGAATGATCCTGAGGGAGGTTACAAGTTTATGCTAATGCTGTATAAAATAAAGCCATCCAGTGAGACGCTAAAAACAAGACTGGATAGAATGACATGAAACCAATCAAAGATTACCCTGCCATGCTGAACAATGGTCAGAATCTGCATGTTTGGAAGTAAAGGGAAGTTCAACATTTCCCAGTCTCTTGCCCAAAGTAGTTGAACCGAGGACCAGAGGACATAGGTTTAAGGAGAAGGGCAGAAGATTCAATAGGAATCTGAGGGTTATCTTTTATCACACAAAGGGGGGTGAGGTGTATGGAACAAGCTGCCAGAGGAGGTAGTTGAGGCAGGGACTATACAAACATTTAAGAAGCAGTTGGACAGGTACATGGATAGGACAGGTTTCGAAGGATATGGACCAAATGCTGGCAGGTGGGACTAGTGTAGCTGGGACATGTTGGCCAGTGTGGGCAAGTTGGGCCGACGGGCCTGTTCCCACACTGTATAACTCTATGCCTCTATGGCTCTATTTTAGGCTTGTTTTTAGCACTTAGTATTTGTTTGAGTGAATTAATCCTCTGTCGTTTCCTTTATTTAGTAGATACTGGTAGCATAGATGGTGAGGGAAGATATTGAGGGGGTTGGTTCTGGGATGCCAGAACTACCTGTTGAGCCTTCACGAGGTGTCATGGGCCTAACTCAACTAAACATTTGATAATGTATATTACCCGCTTGATAACCCCAATGATATACTTGCATCTACACGGTTAGTTTTTATGTGCTTGTTAACGTGTAGATAGCTTAGGAAAATAACTGCAGATGCTGGTACAAATCGAAGGTATCACAAAATGCTGGAGTAACTCAGCAGGTTAGGCAGCATCTCAGGAGAGAAGGAATGGGTGACGTTTCGGGTCGAGACCCTTCTTCAGACTGATGTCAGGGGGGGCGGGACAAAGGAAGGATATAGGTGGAGACAGGAAGATAGAAGGAGAACTGGGAATGGGGAGGGGAAGCGAGGGACAGAGGAACTATCTACAGTCGGAGAAGTCAATGTTCATACCGCTGGGCTGCAAGCTGCCCAAGCGAAATATGAGGTGCTGTTCCTCCAATTTCCGGTGGGCCTCACTATGGCACTGGAGGAGGCCCATGACAGAAAGGTCAGACTGGTTGTGGGAGGGGGAGTTGACGTGCTCAGCCACCGGGAGATCAGGTTGGTTAAGGCGAACTCAACGAAGGTGTTGAGCGAAACGATCGCCGAACCTGCATTTGGTTTCGCCGATGTAAAGAAGTTGACATCTAGAGCAGCGGATACAATAGATGAGGTTGGAGGAGGTGCAGGTGAAACTCTGTCTCACCTGGAAAGACTGTTTGGGTCCTTGGATGGAGTTGAGGGGGGAGGTAAAGGGACAGGTGTTGCATCTGCCAAAGCCTTTCCAAAGCCTCCATACCCTTCCTGTAATGTGGTGACCAGAACTGCATGCAAGCCTCCAAATGCAGTCTAACCAAAGCCTGAGAAATCTGCATCATGACCTCCTGACTCTTATGCTTAATGCCCAGACCAACGAGAGAAAGCAACTGTACACTTTCTTTACCACTCCATCCACTTGTGGTGCCTCTTTCAGGGACCTATGGACTTGGACTCCAAGACTCACCTGCACATCAATATTATTAAGGTTATGCCATTAACAGTATATTTTCCCTTTACATTTGACCTCCCAAAGTGCAACATCCTGAAGCTGAACTATATCCCGCTGTACACTTTGACAACCTTTCTCACCGTCTGCAACTCGAGCAATCTTGATGTTTTCTGTAAACCTATTAACCAACCCAAGAGGGCAGCACAATGGTGCAGCTGGTAGGCCTGCTGTCTCATCGTGCCAGTGACCCAGGTTTAATCCTGATCTCAGATGCTGTCCGTGTGGAGTTTGCACATTCAGCCTGGGTTTCCTCCGGGTGCTCCGGTTTCCTCTCCCATCGCAAAGATGTGCAGGTTTGAGTAAATCCAATCCTGAAGAATCCTCTCCATTAGCTTCCCTACCATTGATGTGAGGCTTACCGGCCAATAATGCCCTGGATTATCTCCACCTCCCTTCTTGAACAAAGGAATATCATTGACTGCTCTCTAACCCTCTGAACCTCGCCTGTAGCTGGAGGAGATCTTCGTCAAGGCCCCTGCAATCTCCTCTCTTGTCTCTCTCAACAATCTGGGATAGATCCCATCGGGCTCTGGGGATTTGTGCACTTTAATGCCCTTCAATAGCCCCAACAGCACTTGATCTTGATCTCAAATGGCTCTTGCACATTACTATTGTACACACTGATCTCCATGTCCCTCTTGGGGTGAATACAGATACAAAGTACTTGTCTACATCTCCTGACTCCAAGAACAAATTCTCTCCTTTATCCATTACTTCATTAGATTATGGCTGATCTGTTTACAAACGTAACCTCCACATTCATTCCTGACCCAAGAGGGAATCGTACACCTCCTTACTATTCAAGGGTTCAAGGAAGAATCAAGGGGAATAAAGAACACAGTCAAAGTTACAGAAAGAAGCCCTTGTTCAGATATATTGACCAAGGTCAAGGTCAAGACCAAGAAGGTCATAGGTTTAAGGTGAAGGGGAAAAGATTTAATAGGAATCTGAGGGGTAACCTTTTTCACACAATGGGTGGTGGGTGTGTGGAACAAGCTGCCAGAGGAGGTAGTTGAGGCAGGGACTGTCCCAACATTTAAGAAACAGTTAGACAGGTACATGGATAGGACAGGTTTGGAGGGATATTGACAAAATGCGGGCAGGTGGGACTAGTGTAGCTGGGACATGTTGGCCGGTGTGGACAAGTTAGGCCGAAGGGCCTGTTTCCACACTGTATGATTCTATATTCTCATGCACAGGTTGAGTTGGAGATTGGCAGAAGGCTTGGCTTGGAGAACTATAGCTAACGAAAGGGGAAAGCTGGCCAGGTGGTCATGTAAGTCAGTAGATGGAGAGTGATTTTGATGGAGCAGGAGACGAACATCAAAGATAAGTTGAAATCTGAAAGGGCATGGGTGAAATGAGAAAAAAGCTGCTGGGAGCTGGTGAATTTCCTTTCTTCATGGATTATCCACAGCGGTTGGCAAGAAAACTCCACGAGGAAATAGCTCGCTGTAACATTGGTACCTGGCCAGGAGTTTCCTGGTGTGTAGGAAGGAACTGCAGATGCTGGTTTAAACCGAAGATAGACACAAAAAGCTGGAGTAACTCAGCAGGACACTCAGCATCTCTGGAGAAAAGGAATAGGAAGCATCTCGACCCAGAAAAGTCAGCAATTCCTTGTCTCCAGAGATGCTGTCTGGCCCACTGAGTTACGCCAGATTTTTGTGTCGATCTTCAGGAGTTCCCTGGGGTGTTTTGGGTTGGTAGCAAAGGAAAGGAGACAGCAGAGGCATCTGACTGGATGATACTTCTCTTGGTGACAAAACACTGAATATATTTTGCAGCTTTCAAGCTAACACACAACAATCTCTGTGCCAACATTACAGCAGCGCTTGGTGCTGCAATTTATGAACATAATGATTGCGCAAAACACTATTGAATGCTTTTGCAACTAATAGACCGCACAAATAGGCGCAATTTATGTCCGTTTATCACCTGCTTGGCATCAGGAGAGAGTTATTATTGTGGTAAGCTGAAATGAGAGAGAACCATTAAACTTGTTTGCAATTTATTTAAAGTGTTCTCTCTTATTGAGTTAAAAATACCCCTGATTACCAGTCCAGAAAACCTTGCTTCATTACTTTATCAATATAATGCACTTCCCCCTTCTGAGCTGCTTGTTGACAATAAATATTCTCGCTGATGTTGTTGAAAGGAATCTCCAAAATTTCTGAGGTTTATTAGTGCTCTTATGCATAGTGCTCTTGATTAAGAAGATGTAAACTGGTGGTCAGCCGATGATAGCCACTTCAATAGACAATAGGTGCAGGAGGAGGCCATTCGGCCCTTCGAGCCACCACCGCCATTCAATGTGATCATGGCTGATCATTCTCAATCAGTACCCCGTTCCTGCCTTCTCCCCCATATCCCCTGACTCTGCTATCCTTAAGAGCTCTATCTAGCTCTCTCTTGAATGCATTCAGAGAATTGGCATCCACTGCCTTCTGAGGCAGAGAATTCCACAGATTCACAACTCTCTGACTGAAAAAGTTTTTCCTCATCTCAGTTCTAAATGGCCTACCCCTTATTCTTAAACTGTGGCCCCTTGTTCTGGACTCCCCCAACATTGGGAACATGTTTCCTGCCTCTAACGTGTCCAACCCCTTAATAATCTTATATGTTTCGATAAGATCTCCTCTCATCCTTCTAAATTCCAGTGTATACAAGCCTAGTCGCTCCAGTCTTTCAACATACGACAGTCCCGCCATTCCTGGAATTAACCTAGTAAACCTACGCTGCACGCCCTCAATAGCAAGAATATCCTTCCTCAAATTTGGAGACCAAAACTGCACACAGTACTCCAGGTGCGGTCTCACTAGGGTCCTACCCATCCATCTTGGAAGAGCGGAGCAGTTGGGCAGTAGTGTCAGATGCTTCTCCTGTTGGGGGAGTGGGTTGTTTTGCGGTGCGGTGGCAGTGGCAAAAGACAAAATCTATAAGGAATAAACCCCTGCTCTGGTTTTTACCTCTTGCCCTCTCTCCTAGAGAAGCATTTTAGCACCACACTATAATCCATGAAGAAATGGAATACTCTGTCCGGGTCTTTGATCATCACTTGGCCGGTTACTGTCTCTCTGAAAGAGCTTCAACGTAAATAACTTGATAAAGAAGAGAGAGTTGATTGGTTAGGGATAAGGGAAACAAGAGATATAAATGGTGATGTGGAGAGATAAAGAACAATGAATGATCTGTTGTAATTCATTAATGGCATGTGGATGTTGCTGGTGAGGCTAGTATTCATGGCTCAATTCCGAAAGACCATGTGAGGAATGTGGTCAGCACTGCATTGAGCAGCCACATGCAACTCTCCTCACCATGTCACTGTGGCAGTCCAATGCAGCCTGGATTAGAGGGTGTAGCTTGAGGAGAGGTTGGGCAAACTTTGACTGTCCGCTGTGGAACGTCAGAGGTTGAAGGCATCAGGGACAACAATGACCTCGGCAGTGACCACACCAACACTCACAGTCGGGTGAACTCATTTGATTCATTTTTACACTCTCACTCTTTTTTTTCCCCATTCCAAGGACTTTATTCAACAATTGCATATTACAGTGTACCAAAAGCACATAAACGCTCAATGGGCACAATACATCAAGCAGTCATTATAGTACAATGGTGTAATCATTATCTACAGCACTCTTAACCCCCCCGCGGTGACCAGCGTTCATGGAGGGCGTCCAGAGTCCCTGCGCAGGGACACCGTATGTTCCCTCTCCAGGGACACGCGAGCACGGACGTAGGCCTGGAAGAGTGGCAGGCAGCCGACTCTGGTGTGACCATCTCTCTCTCTCTCTCTCTCTCTCTCTCTCTTTTTTTTTTTTAACAGGGAAAGAGTAACATCCAAGTAAGAGGGCACTGTTACATCAGATGGAAATATATAAAATTATTCGAGGCGCAGATAAGATAGACAGTGCATACCTTTTTGCCAGGTGGAAATGTCAAGGACTGGACCCTATTCCTCTGATGTACTGTTCTATGTAAGGGAGATTGGTTGGGTAGAAAGGGTTAATAGCATTACCAATGAAAAAGAGATTCTATTATACTGGGTTGAGAGGCTGTGTGACATGGGAATGGTGTTGCACACTTGCTTACTGACTCTCCATCTTTCAACAATTTCCAAGGCACGGGTCAGGCGTGTGATGGAATTCTCTACATTTGCCTGGGAGGGTGTGCAGCTCCAACACTTCTCAAGTAGCTCAAAACCTTCGAGGACAAAGAGGATGTGTGACATGGAAGTGGTGATTCCATGGGATCTACAACCTAGAAGGAATAAAGTTCTTTTTCCTAGTTTTTAGAGATACAGTGTGGAAACAGGCCCTTCAGCCCACCGAGTCTGCGCCGATCAGTGATTCCCGCACATTAACACTGTCCTACACACACTAGGGACCATTTATATTTATAGAAAGCCAATTAACCTACGAACCTGTACATCTTTGGAGTGTGGCAGGAAACTGAAGGTCTCGGAGAAAACCCACGCGGTCACGGGGAGAAAGTACAAACTCCATACAGACAGCACCCGTGGTCGGGATCGAACCCGGGTCACTGGCGCTGAAAGCGCTGTAAGGCAGCAACTCTACCGCTGCGCCACCATGCCACCGGTGTGGACTATTTTCTAAATGTGGTTAATCTAAATGATTCAGAAATCAGAGGTGCAAAGGGACTTCAGAGTGCTGGTGTAGGATTCCCAATAGGTTAAGTTGCATGTTGAGTCGGTGACAAGAAGGTAAATGCCTTGTCAGGATTCATTTTGAGAGGACTAGAATATAAAAGCAAGGATGTGATACTGAAGGCACCGATCAAGCCACGTTGGGAATATTGTGAACAGTTTGGGCCTCATGTCTGACGAAGGATGTGCTGGAGTTGGACAGGGTTCAGAGGAGTTATTCGAAAATGATCTCAGGGATGATTGGGTTAACGTATGAGGAATGTTTGAAGGCTCTGAGCCTGTACTCACTGAAGTTTAGAAGGATGAGGGGGAAACATACAGAATAATGTATGTTTGGATGTGGAGAGGATGTTTCCTGTAGTGCGAGAGTCTAGGACAAGAAAGCACAACCTCAGAATAATAGGATTTACTTTTAGAATGGAGATAACAATGAATTTTGGTGAATCTGTGGAATTCATTGTCACAGATAGCAGTGGAGGTCAAGCCATTTGGGTATTTTTAAAGTGGCGATTGATAGATTCTCGATTAGTACGGGTGTCAAAGGTTACAGGGAGAAGGCAGGAGAATGGGGTTGAGAGGGAAAACGGATGGCGGAGTGGGCTCAATGGGCTGAATGGCCCAATTCAGTTCCTATGTCTTATTGTTTTCTCCCTCCAATAGGCAGAGATAACAAATCTGTGAGGTGTTGCAATTGCAGCATTAGCAAATCACGTATTTGTGAGGTGCTGCCAATGCAAACATTAGCAAATAACCATGATGTACTCTGTGGATTGTACACACTGAGACCACAGTGCACTGATGGTAAAAAAGTCAATGTTCACAGTTGCACATTGGTGCCATTCAAAGGGGTTTACTTTGTCCGAGAAGGTGTTGAGCTTCTCGACAACTGTTCGAGCTGCACGTTTTCCCCAGACATGTGTAAATTATTCCATCACATTGCTCACTTGTGCCTGTAAATTGTTGAAAGCATTTGAAAAGTAAGAATGTCCTGCTCTTTCACAATATTTATGTAGCTGACCTCATTAAGTTTATTGCCAATAGTGATATAATGTTCACTGTGGGAATTGAGTCAATAATGGTACTGCTGGCTGTCTGGCAGAGAACGCTGGACTCAATCTTGTTGGAAAAGGTCATTACCTGGAACTCATGTAGTGCACATTTCCTTACTTACCAGCCCAAATCCAAACTTTTTCCAAATCTTGTTGAATTTACTTGAGGAATCACAAATGCAACAGGACACCATGCCATTTTGAGCAAACATCACATCTTCTGAGCTTGTGAGAGTCAAGAGAGTGGTTTATTGTCATATGCCCCAGATAGAACGACAAAATTCTTACTTGCAGCAGCACAACAGAATATGTAAACATAATACATTGAAAACAATATAATAAATGAGAGAAAAACAAAGTCAGTGTGTGTATATATATGCACATACTCACAAATGCACACATATACAGATTGTATATATATATATATGTGTGTGTGTGTGTGTGTGTGTGTGTGTGTGTGTGTGTGTGTGTGTGTGTGTGTGTGTGTGTGTGTGTGTGTGTGTGTGTGTATACGGTACATATATATACACGCACACACACATGTACACACAAAAACAAACAAGAATAGTGCAATAATAACAATAATAGTCTATGTAGTTCAGAACTTATTTGAGGAGCACCACTCATTGATGAGGCGGCTATCGGTGGCTACAGCTACAACTACAGCTATGTAGTTCAGAGCTGATGTGATGGAGCACAGTTCATTGCAGAAGCAACTATCAATGACTGGGCCTGGAACGTTGTGCTGTGGTGCACCTGCTCCAATGACCCAATGCTGGACAACCACAGCCATCTTTCTTTATGCTAGATATCACTCCAACAAGTAGAATGTTTTCTTCTTGACTCCCATTAATCTTTGATCTTTCTTTAATGTTGTACCCAATCAAATCCTACCTCAATGTCAATTTTATGTTCAAACATGATAGGAGCAGAATTAGACCATTTGGCCAATCAGGTTTATTCCACCATTCAATCATGGCTGATCTATCTCTCCCTCTTAACCCCATTCTCCTCCCCATAACCCCTGACACTTGTACTAATCAAGAAACTGTCTATCTCTGCCTTAAAAATATCCATTGACTTGGCCCGCACAGCCTCTGTGGCAATGAATTCCACAGATTCACCACCCTCTGACCAAAACTTTTAGCTGCTTTCACCTCATGTCTAGAATTTAACTTTTAGCTCAATTTTGAACCGAGGGTTGAAGCTGAATAATCTTGAACTGAGCGGGTAATTGGTAAGTCAATGATGTTTGATAGTACTACTTCCATTTCATATTCTAAGAACAGGACATACATGGATAATATTGTGCCATGTGAAGTAACTAATAGAAACTAAGTACAGTAAAGTTGGGGAGGAGGTGGGATGGAGAAAGTGTTACTGAAATATTATTTGATCTGTTAGCACATGAGGGGAAATTAGCTCTGTTTTTATTTTTATTTTTTATTTTTGTCTAATCACATTTAGAATTAACAAGGATGAATCTCAGCTCCAATAATGCAAATTAAGTAACAGGAATTCATCACCACATTTAACATTCGGCTCACTCTTCATGTAAAGTGAGTTAATGATTTTATTGTGTTTGTTGACCAGTGTTTGGTGCTGACAAATTCATTCTCCTGTACATTCTTTGTTCTCCCGCCATACTCACCATTAATGTAGGACTCATCTCCATATTGTTTTTGTTCATTGTTTCCTATTGTGTCAAATTGGTTGGATTTGTAGCCTGTTCCCTAGAGCTTTCCCTGTCCTTTAACCTCTACATATTGCTACACATATAACTACACTTTCATGCTTCTTTCAACCCATGAAATGATGTGCGCCCCATGCTCTGACTTCACACCCAGTCCTCTGAATTTTTTTAAAGAACAGACCAAATAAAATAGCAATTCAGAATATAACCTGAGCTTTATTTGAGAGCAAGAAAATATATTACGCTGTATTTGTAAGTGAAATGTTCGTGTACATCCATATGGATCTTCAGGACTATTTCAAGACAAATATCTTGAAGGATAACCCTCCATCTGTTTAGAATGAAGAAAACCCATTTGCATCTGGAGTTCCAAAATCCATATTAATTAAAAATGAACTACAAGAGACTTGTAAAATAGTGGGGGGGGGGGGAGCACAAAAAGCTGCAAATAATTATTTGGTTAATTAGTTAGGTCATCTTAGGTATTTTGTCTAAGACCAAATAAGATGCTGCAGGTTCTGATAGTTAATCTTTGAGTAGATTTAGCTATTTAGGAAATGTTTCTAAATCTGACCAGATAGACAGAGAAAAATTACCAAGGGTAAATCAATTTTGTTCTAAACATAAATCACACACTTCAATGAATTAAAGCAACTAATGCCGGAAACGGAGAAGGTGCTTTGAATCTGTAATGTTTTTCCTTGTTCAGTCGTTGCCTGCTTTTAAATCAAGGTACCTCAAAAATGATAGAAACTTTCTGACGGCTTTCCTGGAGTGATTACAAATATAATGGTGCAATACGGCAAACACGTTAGAAGGCTCTGTGTGTGCAGTCTGGCAGATGGTGCATTAATGCATTAACAGCAGCTTCTTGTGTTGAATATTAATGCTTCCATTTTGTGCAGAGGAGGACAGTGTTAGATGATTCTGTGCACAAATCCTGATGTGAAAAATAATCAGTGTTTAGTTTAGGGAAAGCCACAGGGAGGCCCAGCCAGGTGCATACCAGCCATTTATTTTTGATTCCAGAAAATCAATATTCTCATTTCCAGCTTATTTGTATTTATTACTTGTATTTTGAAATTACTTTACAGCAAATAGCTCATTAAGTTCTTGTCAATCAGTCTTTTCCTATCTAATTTCTGTTAATTCACACTTCTCAAATATTGATCAGATTATCTAATTTACAAAAGATAAGATGGGCCACAAAAGCCCGGAATGGATCAAGATAACTGAAATCAGTTCGGCGAAACATGCTATTCTTTGACAGTGGAAAAAATCAATCGCGTAAATATGGTATGTGTATATGTTTAACATACACATACATACGATGTGTTTTTATTTGCTGGATTCGCATCTCTGTTGGGTCACATTTTATGTCGTAAGTTTAAACAATGTAAGAACGATAACACCTTGTCAGTCAGTACATTTTAACATATAATATTTTAGAAACTTAAGGGATGAATTGCAGGAGAAAGCTGGCCTTTTATTCGTGATTATTACCGCTATGATATAATGGGGGAAAACAACATATGTTCTTGCAGGTGTTTAGGAAGGACTTGCACATCATAATAGATTTATTGCTTTTAAACTCCAAACAATGTGGTGCAGTAATTAAAATAGCTAACAGAGTGGCGGAGTGTGTAACCAGATCAATAAAGTACACATCGTGGAGGTATTGTTCAGGGTTTACAATGTCAACAAAGTTTTACAATGCCAGACAACATTTAAAACACGCTGCTCAAACCTGGTCACTGAGAGGTTTATTTCTCGATGGCAGACACAAATAAATGAGGGGGTGGGTTTCAATCTGCATTTGGTTGATGGAACAATGCTTCATGGAGGAGATAACATTATTCTGTCATCTCTTTGTACTTCTGATCAAATATGTCAGAATTTATTACTGCCTCTTAGCAACATGAAATGTTTGACAATAATGATCAGATTTTCAACAGTAGCATAAAGGACATCATTTAGCTTATTAATATAGACCTCACTAAGTGCAAAGTGGATTGCCGGCCCCTTCTGGAACTCTCAAACATATTCAAAAAGAAGAAAGACACAAAATTCTGGAGCAACTCAGCGGGACAGGTAGCATCTCTGGAGAGAAGGAATCGGTGACGTTTTGAATCGAGACCCTTCTTCAGACCGAATCGGGGAGAGGGAGATTTAGAAATAAGGAAGTGTAAGGTGTGAAAATGAGACAAATGGGGATGGAGATCAAGGGAAATGTAGAATAGATCATTGTTAGCGAGGAAAAGGTAACCACAAAGCAAACAGAGATAAATTGTAAATGAGGACATTCACACTAGTCAGAGAACTGGGAAGGGGAGAGACGGAGAGGTAGGGAAGGCAAGGGTTACTTGAAGTTAGAGAAGTCAATGTTCATACCGCTGGGGTGGAAGCAAGCAGAATATAAGGTGTTGTTTCTCCAATTTGCGCTGGGCCTCACTCTGACAATGGAGGAGGCCCAGGACAGAAAGTTCAGTGTAGGAATGGGAGGGGGAGTTAAAGTGTTTAGTAACTGGGAGATCAGGTAGGTTTATGCGGACTGAGCAGAGGGTTCACCCCTAATATTCATCCTAATATTCATTCCCATTATCCTACAATGCGGTGGACAATGTTGTGTTGGTGGCACGAGCCACAGGGTGTTGCATGTATCTGGTGCCCTGGTATAAATCCAGATGCCGCTGGCTAACATTTTTGAGAAAAAGGGAGCAGAGTGCGTGAGCCTCCCCCTGCCAGTACATAACCTCTGCATCATCAAGACTCTCGCAGTGCCTCCTCATGGCAACACATGGTAACTGCGGCCACCTTCAGTCCCAGCCTAAACTGCGTGGGGATCTGGGAGGAACTCTGGCCCCCAGAGATGTGACGTGCAAGCCCACCGGCATGTGGACACGTCCTGACGTCCATCACCCAGGTCCCAACTACGGGTTAAATAGTGCCCCACAGCCTTGTGGGTAAGGCTCAGGAGAGCCAAAGGCACTGGAGCTGGAGTCCCTAGAGACGGTCGGCTGATCCCTTGTGCGTCCGCCTTCCGGCAACTCCTGCAACCGAGTGGGCCCCAGACATAGCAGCCACGCCGTTCCTCTGGAATCAGCCTATCACGTGGAGAGGGGAATGCAGATGCTGGGCACGTTTGTATTCCCATTTACCTGCCCAGGCTCAGCTGCCAAATCAAACAGAGAGGACACTTCAACCTTGCTGGGCACAGTGAGATGTAACCACAGATGACAAATCCCCCCCCTCCAAGCAGGACAACGCCAAGCCGCTCCATCATCTCTCGCAGATGGACGGGTGCCACTAAGGTGGACAATGTTATCTGATGTTGTAGTTCCCAGCACTCTTCTTTATGTTTTCACCAAGGCTCACCTTCCTCCGGTTGGAACTGTAGATGAATCTGGGAATAGGTCATCAATTTCCCTGTACATTCATCACCTCCTAATGCCCAGCAAGCACGCCTCAAATTGGGCAAAAGGACGAATGCATTTTGAAGCAGCATGCAATAAACAGACTTAGGTGACCCCACAAACAACAAAGTCTTGCTCGATCAAGTACGGATCATTAAGGATGTAATACGAAGGCGAAAATTCTAATATTCCCTCCAATATGGCAGTTAAACACAATGTGCTCATGCAATTAGAAAACATCTGCAACTATCTCCAGTCATGAAAGCATGTTTGTAATTCTTCCTGCACTTCTTTTGAGATTGCCACCAGTGTATGTGAAGGACCTGATATAGATTTTGGAGTGGGGGGGGGGGGGGGGGGGGGGGGGGTTCAAGAATGTTATTCGTGTTAAGCACAATCTGATTGTACTTGAGTAAAACACAAATTGCTGGAGGAACTCAGTGGGTTAGGCAGCATCTGGGGAGGGGATGGACAGGCGATGTTTTAGTTCAGGGTCTTTTTACGTGTAGCAGGTTGATTGGAGGCATGAAAATAGTGACAAGGTCACAAAGCTTATCGTGGGGACCAAGGAGGATTAGCTCACTCATTCCATTCTGTGACAAAGGAACATTATTCAAGACTTAGGGTTGAACAAAACAGTTTGGCTAAGTATAATGTAAGAGTGAAAAGAGATGTCTTTTGTGGTATAGTGACCTCACAATCTCAAACCATGTCGTCAAAGTTCTGTGTGTTGGTGAAAAAATGGAGGGATTGTCCTGAGTGACACCCTGGAAATACTGAGGGAATCTTTGCTCTTGGTATCCCCTGACTAGCTATGTAGATGAAATGTGCAGCCAGTAAAATATCCTGAAATAGTCACAGTCATAGCAGCGTGGAAACAGACCCTTCAGCCCAACTTTCCCACACTGGCCAACATGTCCCAGCTACACTAGTCCCACCTGCCCGCGTTTGGTCCATATCCCTCCAAAACTGTCCTATCAATGTACCTGTCTAACTGTCTCTTAAATGTTGGGATAGTCCCTGCCTCAACTACCTCCTCTGGCAGCTTGTTCCACACACCCACCATCTACTAAAATTCTGAAGAAGGGTCTCGACCCGAAACGTCACCCATTCCTTCTCTCCAGAGATGCTGCCTGATCTGCTGAGTTAAAACTCCAGCATTTTGTGTCTACCTTCGATTTAAACCAGCATCTGCAGTTCTTTCCTACACCTGTTACAATTTAAATGACTCTTAAAAACATTG